>NW_007731853.1:100989-102814 GCF_000696425.1 Galeopterus variegatus
AAAAAAAAAAAAAAAAGGCAGGCAATACAGGTAGTATATATGCATCTGGTTCGTGCAGCGCCACGACACTGGGGATATAAGAAATGCCTCCTTTCTTTGGTTTTTAATCAAGTTAAATCTGAACCCCTACTCTCCAGAAGTGATGAAAAGTTTAGTGTTTGTCACTTGGGAAGGTTCTTTCTCTTTCCCATAAGTGTAAGAATCCATGGGGCTTACATGATCCAAAAGAGGAGAGGAGGACCTGCCCATCGCCCCAAAGTGACACACACTGCTTTGCTCCTAGTGCAGGATGTGTGCCCCATATATTCGGTGGCAGGTCATTTTACTCCCTGCAGGCCAAGTTCAGCCACAAGAGACAGTCTCGTAATAACCAGTGCTCAGCCGGTCAGGCAACCATTGCCTTCGGACTTCTTTCCACCCCTGATGTTGAATCCAAGTGAGCTCAGCTCTCCACCGTTCATGAAACTCACAATCCAAGAGACTTAGCCACGGGTCCTCAATCCTTGCAGCCCTCAGCTCAGATAGCACCTCTGGGAACCATCTCACGCCCCTGTGTATTTTCTTCATAGCACTGATCACTATCTGAAATAATCAGATTTATGAGTTTATGTGTTGGTTTTCTGTGTTCTTCAGAAAAACATAAATTCTATGAAAGCAGGATCCTAGCCAATTCAATTTGCTATACCTAATACCTAGAAAAGTGCCTGGCATAAATCAATGAAAAGTATTTATCGAATAACTTAATATGCCAGGTCTTCAACATCCTTCTTGTCTAATACTATCAAACATTCTTTCACCAACAAACCTCACCCCCAATGGACCTAGATCTTCAAAAACAGCATCTCTCATGGGTGGAAAATGGGAAAGTGTCCTTGGTCCTTCCAAGCTGAGTCCATAACACAAGAAAATTCAGGTTTTTTCAATCACTCGTTATACACACATATGAGGAAAAACAGAATTAAAAGATCATAAGAATCTTTCCATGAACAATTTGAAGTACTTTTGCACATAGATATATCTATGACGTCAAGATCATTTTGAGGGAATAAAGTTGATTAGGGACTGAGCTGGACCAGATCACACAATTGGTCTGAATTCAGTAATTTTCAGACTGATGACTCAGACTTGGCTTAAGGTTGCTTTCCCTTCTGTTCACTACCCAACTAGCAAATGCGCAGTGAAAAGAAAATACACACACACAAACGTGATACAGATGAGTAGAACACTCCTTGCTGCCTTTCTGTCTCCCTACAGTGAAGCCCCAAGAATTCAGTGGTTTCAGCAGGTCAAGTAGATTGGTAAGGAATCTACCAAGACAGAAGAGCCCAGAATCTCAGTTCATTGACTTTCATAGGAATTTCCCATACCCTATGGGGAAACTTGTCTCACGGAGGCACATACTTGTGCATTCCATTTCTACTTGCACCAGTGGGCCGGCTTTGGGACACTAGGCCAGGGCACAGTCCACCATAAAGATTATGGAGAGAATAATAGCTTGGTGTCATCAAAAACAAAATAAAATAAATGACCACAGTCTTGATCTGTGGTTTGAACAAGGAGAGTAGTGTGCTGTGGAAGACAAGAGCAAGATGATGCTTTCAAACATATGAAATGGCTTTGTTTAAAGACCGGAAGAAGGGTAAAAGTTGGGGTTCAGAGGGGAGGAACCCACAAGAGCAATGGCTCAAAAGGAAGCTGTAGTCGAGGGATTACATAGAGAAACTAGAGCCATCTGGTGGAGAATATTGAAAGCAGCCAAGAATCAGTGAAAATCTGCTGATGAAATCAAATCCCAGTAGTGACTGGAAGATACTCATTTTCTCAT
>NW_007731853.1:103512-105749 GCF_000696425.1 Galeopterus variegatus
GCTTGGTGTTGTCAGCACCACGCTCGGCCAGTGAGCAAACCGGCCATCCCTATATGGGATCGGAACCCGTGGCCTTGGTGTTACCAGCACCACACTCTACCGAGTGAGCCACGGGCCAGCCCAAGAAACTGATTTTGAAGAGCCCAAGAAACTGATTTTGAAGAGCCTCAAATATGGGATCAGAACCCGTGGCCTTGGTGTTATCAGCACCGCACTCTACCGAGTGAGCCACGAGCCGGCCCAAGAAACTGATTTTGAAGAGCCTCAGTTATCAGGGGATTTTTACTCCACTCTGAAACTTTCAACTCCTGCCTCTCCCTAAACCCAGGAATCTATAAAGGGTCGATCATGATCTCTTAGTCTGCCTTGATTCTCTACCTGGCTTATCTCTAAGAGCACACAGCTGAATTCCCAGCCATTGTCACAACCTCATTGCCCAGCCTGAAGGCATCCCAACAGGGAGAGAAGCACAGGCACCCACACCCCTCCTAAAGTTAGGATTGCGTTCTCAACACCACCACCTTCTCATTAATGGCAATAATGAGATTTCATTTAAACTTCTTTTCAATCAAGAATTAGATGACACTGTCTTACCTCGACTGTGCAAGAATTATGAATATTTACCTTGTTCTGATTTAGTTTAGGAAAAGATGTCTTTGGGCCTGAAACTTGCACGACGTATTTGCTATAAACATACTTTTGCACACATGTGAGCCTAGGCTTATTCTTAATATAAGCAGAGCATACAGGCTATCATGCAGATGGGAGTAAATAGCACTACTTATTTCAGAAAACATACTCTCCCTAAGGCCCAATCTCAAAGGTAGATATAAATAACAAATAGAAAAGCAGACAAAGGAGGGCAGCCCACACTGACAGCCAACAGGAGCATGGAGACCTTCCGGAGTTGAGGACAGCCCCTATCAATGACTAGCAGGAGCACAGGGACCTTTAGGGGCTTAGGGCAGCCCCTGCCAACAGATGGTAGGCGTGTGGGGCACCAGTGCACGGGCAACCCACCACTGCCACAGACACTGCCTCTACACGGGTCATTCATCACAGACACCACCACAAGGGCGGCTTGCCACTACCACTGCTGCAAAGGTGGCCTGCCATGATGGCAGCAGCCATCACCACCTTGCAGGTGACTCACTGACCACTCAACTACATTGATAAAAGGAGGTTCACCAGTGGAGCCCAGGGAAAGTGGTGAGCAACTGCAGACCCATGACCCAGTGCCCCAGCCCACAGGGGGAATTTTGCTGTCCCCTGTGGTAGTACAGCTGTGGGTGGGAGGTATGTGTGCAACCCATGTGACTGCCTTGATCCGGAGAGAGACACACACATAACCCCCCAAGAGTGCAGAAACTAGGATACTCAAATAGAGTACCTACATGTAGATTACACTACTGCCTCTACCCAGAAGCAATGCTAAAACACCCTACTCAATGGTCAATATAAACACACACACCAGAGGAAGTCTCTCTCCTCAAAGCCCACTCCAGAGTAATAAAAGAAGTAACTACTCTACCAGATGACCAGACATCAACATAGAGATACTAGAAATACAAAAATACAAGAAGATATGACACCACCAAAGAGGTATGATAATTCTCAAGTACGAGACCCCAAACAGCAGGCAATCCTTGAAATGACTGAAAAGGAATTCCAAGAAACAATCTTAAGGAAACTCAATGAGATACAAAAAGACTCATTTAGACAACACAATGAAATTAGAAAAACTGTCCAGAATATGAAGGAGGAAAATTACAAAGAGATTAATACCTAAAAAAATAATGTAGCAGAACTCCTGGCACTGATGGATTCATAGAATTTAATTAAAAAAAAAAAAACAACTACAGCTTAAGCAGTAGGCTAGAGCAAGCAGAAGGAAGAATTCTTGATGTTCAAGATCCTCTTTTCAAAATAACTCAGGTGGGAAAAAAGAATTTTAAAAAGAAAGAAAATCTAGGAGAGCTAGCAGACAACCTTAAATGCACAAACATCCAAATCATGGATGTTCCAGAAGGGGAGAAGAAAGGAAAAGGCAATGAGAACCTATTCAACAAAATAATAGCAGAAAACTTCCCAAGTACAGGGAGAGACATGGGCCTTCAGATCCAGGAGTCACAAAGATCCCCAAACAGAATCAATTCAAAAAGGTCCTCTCAGGGCCGCCCGGTGGCGCACTGGAGAGTGCGCCGCTTGGGAGCATAGCGGCGCTCCCGCCGAGGGTT
>NW_007731853.1:106348-111081 GCF_000696425.1 Galeopterus variegatus
GGGAGAAGAAAGGAAAAGGCAATGAGAACCTATTCAACAAAATAATAGCAGAAAACTTCCCCAAGTACAGGGAGAGACATGGGCCTTCAGATCCAGGAGTCACAAAGATCCCCAAACAGAATCAATTCAAAAAGGTCCTCTCAGGGCCGCCTGGTGGCGCACTGGAGAGTGCGCCGCTTGGGAGCATAGCGGCGCTCCCGCCGAGGGTTTGGATCCCATGTGGAGACCGGTTCCCGCTCACTGGCTGAGCGCGGTGCGGGCGCAACACTGAGGGTTGCGATCCCGTTGCCGGTCCCCAGTACAGGCGCGACACCAAGGGTTGCGATCGCGTTACTGGTCAGTAAAAAAAGACAAAAAAGGAATAAAAAAAAAAAAAAAAAAGATCCTCTCCAAGACAGATTATAGTCAAACTGGTAAAACACAAAAACAGAGAGAGAATCCTAAAAACAGCAAGAGAAAAGCCTCATGTCAGCTATAAGGGAATCCTTGCAGGACTAACAGTGGGCTTCTCAACATAAACTCTACAGGCCAGAAAATAATGAGATAATATATTAAAAATACTAAAAGAAAATATCTGCTAGCAAAGAATACTACACACCAAAGCTATCCTTCACAAATGAAGGAGAAATAATGTATTTCCAGACAAACGAAAACTGCAAGAGTTCACCACCACACAACCAGCCCTACAAGAAATCCTCAAGGGAGTCCTCCATCTGGAATCCAAAAGATCATAATCACCACCATGATTACACGAGCAAGAACAAAATCCACTGGTAGAACAAAAAATGCAAACAAGAAACAGAAAGAAACTGTACCTTTCCACCTCAAAAAAAAAAAAAACCAACAAACACTGAAGACAAACAATAAAAGGGGAAGAAAAGAACAAAAGATATTTAAGACATCCAAATGAAAATCAAAAATGCCAGGAGTAAAACAATATCTTTAATAACAACCCTAAATGTAACTGGCTTAAATTCCCCACTCAAAAGACATAGACTGACTAATCAGATTAAAAAGCTCAACACAAGTATATGCTGTCTATAAGAGACTCACCTCATCTGCAAAGACACACACAGACTAAGGATAGAAAAGATATACCAAACAAATGGAAACCAAAATTGAGCAGGGGTGGCTATTCTTATGTCACATACAGTAGACTTTAAACCAAAAACCATAAAAAATGACAAAGAAGGACATTATATAATGTTAAAGAGATCTATCCAGCAAGAAGACATAACAATCATAAATATGCATGTACCCAACACCAGCGCACCTACATGTATAAAGCAAACACTATAATACCTACAAAAAGAGATAGACCCCAATACTATAATGATTGGGGACCTGAACACCCATCTCTCAGCACTGGACAGATCACCTAGACAACAAATCAACAGAGAAGCACAGGATTTAAACTACACTTTAGACCAGTTGGACTTGGCAGATATCTACACAATATTTCATTAAACAATTAATAGAATATATGTTCTTCTCATCAGCACATGGAACATTCTCTGGAATAGACCACAAGGCCACAAATGAAGTCTCAACAAACTTAAAAAAAATGAAATCATTTCCAGTATCTTTTCAGACCATAATGGATTAAAACTAGAAATCAATAACAAGTCAAACACTAAAAACTATAAAACTACATGGAAATTAAACAACATGCTCCTGAACAACCTATGGATCAAAGAAGTTGAATAGAAAATCAAAAAATTTACCAAAACTAATGAAAATAAAGACACATCATTCCAAAACCTGTGGGATACTGCAAAAGCAGTGCAAAGGGGGAAGTTTATTGCAATAAATGCTTACATCAAAAGAATAAAAAGATTTCAAATAAACAACCTAATTCTACACCACAAGGAACTAGAAAAACAAGAACAATCCAATCCCAAAATTGGTAGATGGAAAGAAATAATCAAGATCATAGCAGAAGTAAATGAAATAGAGACCCAAACGATGATACAAAAGATCAACAAAACAAAAAGTTGGTTTTTTGAGAAGATAAATAAAATAGACAAACCATTAGCAAGGCTAACTAAAAAAAAAAGAATGAAGACCCAAATAACAAAAATCAGAAATGAAAAAGGAGACATCACAACCAATACCACAGACATACAAAGAATCATTTGAGACTATTATTAACAACTATACACCAACAAATTTGAAAACCTGGAGGAAATGGATAAATTTCTGTACACATAAAAAAACTACAAAGACTGAACAAATAAGAAATAGAAAACCTGAACATACCAATAACAGGCAATGAGACTGAAGCAGTCAGCAGTCTTCCAACAAAGAAAAGCCCAGGACTGGATGGCTTTACTGCTGAATTCTACCAAACCTTTAAAGAGGAATTAATACCAATTCTCTCCAAACTATTTCAAAATATTGAAATAGAGGCCATTCTCCCAAACTCATACTATGAGGCCATCATCACCCTGATACCAAAACCATACAAAG
Source organism: Galeopterus variegatus (assembly GCF_000696425.1). Classification (NCBI taxonomy): domain Eukaryota; kingdom Metazoa; phylum Chordata; class Mammalia; order Dermoptera; family Cynocephalidae; genus Galeopterus; species Galeopterus variegatus. Next base: position 108,818 of record NW_007731853.1, read on the forward strand.
ACCTAACAAAAAAAGAAAACCAAAGGCCAATATCCTTGATGAACACAGACACAAAAATGCTCAACAAATATTAGCAAATGGAATATAACAACACATCAAAAATATACACCTTGATCAATTGAGACTCATCCCAGGGAGAACGGCGCACTGCTATAGCGCGCTGCTTGGGAAGCGCGGTGGCGCTCCCGCCGAGGGTTCGGATCCCACATACAGACTGGCCTCTCACTGGCTGAGCGAGGGGCGGGAGCAACACCGAGGGTTGCGATCCATTGCCGGTCACAAAAAAAGACAAAAAGGAAAAAAATATATATATATATATAAATGTGATATACCACATCAACAAAACCAAGGATAAAAACCATATGATTATCTCAACAGATGCAGAAAAAGCAGTTGACAAAATTCAACATCCCTCATGATAAAGATTCAGCAAATTAGGTATAGAAGAAAATTATTTCAACACGATAAATCCATATATGACAAATCCACCTCCAATATCATCCTGAATGGGATGATATTACTTTAAGAACAGGGACAAAACACGGATGCCCACTCTCACCACTCTTATTTAACATAGTATTAGAAGTACTAGCCAGAGCAATCAGACAAGAGATAGAGATGAAGGGCATCCAGATTGAAAAATATGAAGTCAAACTGTTTGCAGATGACGTGATTCTATATAGAGAGAAATCTAACTACTCTACCAAAAACTCTTAGAGCTGATAAACAATTTCAGTAAATTTTCAGGATACAAAATCAACACACAAAAATCAGTAGTGTTTTATACCCCAATAATGAGCATACATTGGGGAAAGGACTGCCTCTTCAGTAAGTGGTGCTTACTGAAAAACTGGAAAACTGGACATCCATATGCAGAAAAATGAAACTAGACCTGTACCTCTCACCATATACCAAAATCAACTCAAAATGGATTAAAGATTTAAGTATAAGACCTCAAACTATAAAACTCGTAGAAGAAAGCAGGGCAAGCACTTCAGGATGTTGGACTGGGCAAGACTTTATGAATAAGACCTCAAAAGCACAGGCAACAAAATCAAAAAAAAGCAGGATTATATCAAACTAAAAAGCTTCTGCACAGCAAAAGAATCAATTAACAGAGTGAAAAGACAACCTACAGAATGGGAGAAAATATTTACAAACTATGCATCTAACAAGGGAATAATATCCAGAATATACAAGGAATTCAAACAACTTAGTGAAAAAACAAGTAACCCAGTGAAAAAAATGGGCAAAGGAACTGAATAGGCATTTATCAAAGGAATATACACAAATAGACAAGACACATGAAAAAAATGCTCAACTACACTAAGCATCAGGAAAACGCAAATGAAAACCACATTGAGACATCATCTCACCCCCGTTAGACTAGGTATTATCGAAAAGACAGAGAATAACAAATTCTGGGGAAGATGTGGAGAAAGGGGAAATCTTGTACACTATCGGTGGGACTGTAAATTAGTGCAACCATTATGGAAAACAGCACGGAATTTCCTCAAACAAATTCAGATTGAACTGAGATCCAGCAATCCCACTGCTGGGTATATAACCAAAGGAATGGAAATCATGTCAAAGGAATACCTGCTCTCCCATGTTTATCACAGTTCTATTTATTCCTAATAGCCAAGTGTTGAATCCAACCTAAATGTCCATCAACAGAAGACTGTATAAGGAAAACATGGTATATATACCCAATGGAATACTACTCAGCAATAAAAAAGAATGAAATCCTGCCATTCACAAGAACATGGGTAAGCCTGGAGAAAATTATGTTAAGTGAATTAAGCCAGACCCAGAAAGAAAAATACCACATGTCCCCACTCATAAGTGGGAGCTACAAAAATAAAAATAAATTAAAAAAAAAAGAAAGGAAGATACAATAATTTGCTGAATTTCAAAAGAAGAGAACAGAACCAAGGCCACCAGAGGTGGCAAAGGGAGAGGAGTAGAGGGTGTAGAAAGAAATTGGTAAGGGGCCACAAAAACTGATTATATTGTGTAATATTGAATACACTAATTATCCCTGATTTGAGTATCAGATATGGCACACAGGTATTAATATTAAGCTCTGTACCTCACAGATATGTACAATCAATCATGTTTCAATAAATAAATAAATAAGAATATTACATAGGCAATAAGAAGTCATATGTTCTTTTTAAAAAAAAAAGAAAAGAAAAACATACAAGAAATTAAAATACTCGGGAAATTTAGCTGCGTCCCATGAATTCCACTCAGATTAGTCT
>NW_007731853.1:111659-115565 GCF_000696425.1 Galeopterus variegatus
AGAAAAACAGACAAGAAATTAAAATACTCGGGAAATTTAGCTGCGTCCCATGAATTCCACTCAGATTAGTCTAAGCAAAAAAGGAACTCGCTTAAGGATATTAGACAGTTCACACAATTGCTGGGGGGCTAGAAAACCAGCCACTGAAGCTCCCTGGACAGAAACCACACCCAACTACATTTGGGGGCTTCTAGTGAATTACCTTTACCCCCACTGTTCTGTCCTTATGCCCCTTGAGGCTGAACATTAAAAAGCTTCCTCCAAATAACCAGCCGTCTGTCACCATGTTAGCCAGAAAACCAGTTCCACCATGTAGCAGAAACTAGTATGCATTCACGAAAACCCATGACGAGGTCACATTTCCCAGCCTCCCTCATTGTTAGCTGTGGCTTGAGATATTCACAAGGTAAATATCTGTAATTGTTGTGAAGTTGAGGCAGGACAGTCTCATCTAATCTTTGACTGAAAAGAAATTGGTTTGAAATCTCACTATTGCCGCTAAGGAGTTCTGGCTAGTAGAACATGGGTGGAAACGAAGTGCACGACTTTCAGGAAGAGCCATAAAAACCTCCTCCAAGTGGTCCTTTCTTGCTCCTTTCACTGTCTGAATAGTGAGGACTGAAGAGGGCGGAGCCACATGATGAAAAGCTCCTGCCGGTGATATCATCAAGGTGGCAGAGTAGACAATTCCCAGGGCCTCACCCTAGCTAGAGCTGATGGAGATGGAGCAGGGACCTGCGGAGTTCGTGAAGTGACGAGAGGCAATGGCGAGAGGGTGTAGGGATGGCACCTATTGTTCTGAGCCAGCCCAGCAGAGAGCTGAGGACTAGCTGTTAAATAAGCTGCAAAACGCCATAATGTCACCCTCCATGTAAACCTGCTTGGAGTCTTCAGGGGAAAGGAGGGCTTCGGAGCACACCATACCAACCCACAGGCCATAAAGCCCACTGGCAGGATTTGAGTGAGACCACAAAGGCACAGGCAACTAAAGCAAAAATACACAAATGGGACTACGTCAAACTAAGAAGCTTCTGCACAGCAAAGGACACTATCATCAAAGTGAAGAAACAACCTACAGAATGGGAGAAAGTGTTTGCAAACTACTCATCAGACAAGGGGCTAATATCCAGAATATACAAGGAACTTAAATGACTCAACAGCAAAAAAAAAAAAAAAAAAAAAAAAAAAAAACCAATAAACCAATTAAAAATTAGGAAAAGGACTTGATAAGACATTTCTCAAAAGAAGACATTCACATGGCCAACAGACACATGAAAAAGTGGTTAACATCACTAACCATCAGGGAAATGCAAATTTAAACCACAGTGAGATATCATCTCATTCCAGGCAGAATGGCTGTTATCAACAAGACAAAAAATAGCAAATTCTGGCTAGGATGTAGAGAAAAAGGAACTCTCCTACATTGTTGGTGGGAATGCAAATTGGTACAGCCTTTGTGGAAAACAGTATGGAGGGTCCTCAGAGAACTTAAAGTTGATCTACCCTACATCCCAGCAATCCCACTACTGGGTATATACCCAAAGGAAATGAAATCAATATATCAAAAAGACACCTGCACTCCCATGTTCACCAAAGCACTATTCACAATAGCCAAGAGAGGGAATCACCCTAAATGTCCATCAATGGATGAAAAAAAAAAAAAAAACCTGGTATATATGCACAATGGAATACTACTCAGCATTTTTTTTTTTAAAAAATTGGTATCCTATCATTTGCAGCAATGTAGATGGAACTGGAAGCCACCATATTAGGTGAACTAAGTCAGGCACAGAAAGACAAACAACACATGATGTCACTCACATGTGGAATCTAATTTTTTTTTAAGTGGCTCTTATAGAAGTAGAGAGTGGAATAATGGTTACCAAAGGTGGGGGGAGGGGGGAGGAGGAAAAATGGTGGACTAATGGGTACAAAACTATACTATGTATCCTAAGAGAATCGTTGTGCACTATATGCATGTATGGAAGCAACACACTGTACCCCACAAACGCATACAAATAAATTATTAGAATAAAGTAAGAAGAGAAAATCTCCTGAGCCCCTGGGTGACCACATAAAAGGCTCCCCTACCAGGAGCTCTCACATCGGACTCTGACATGAGTGAGAAGTAAGGTTCCACTGTGCTTCAGTGCTGAGAGTGTGAGATTGATCTGCTAAATCAACCACTGTTACTCACCCTAAGGATACCACTCACATCACTCACGTCCAAATTAAGTCCTACACGGGCCCATCAGATTGGAAGAATCTAGGTTGTCTGCTGCACCATAGCTGCAAGGAAGCCAGGGGATGTTTTATCTGACATCGTTTTTGTGAAAGCAGGATTCCAAATGAGGATTCCAAATGTGGACAGTTATCAAGATGTGGAGAGAATACTTAACAGCAGCGATAAATGAAGCATGATCCCTACAGAAAGGAGCAAACAGCTCCCAGAAAATACAGGCCCAAGAGCCAGTAAACATATGAAAGGATTGCCAGTTTCACTAGTGTATTAGTCCATTTTGTGTTGCTGTGACAGAATACCTGAGACTGGGTAATTTATAAAGAACGGAGGTTTATTTGGCTTATGATTCTGGGACAGCTTCGTCTGGTGTGGGCCTCAGGCTGTTTCTATTCGTGACGGAAAATGGCAGCAGCCGGTGGGTACAGGAAGATCACGTGGCAAGAGGAAGCAAGAGAGAGAGAGAGAGGAGGTGTCAGGATCTTTTAAACAATCAGCTCTTGTGGGAACTAATAGAGGGAGAACTCACTTATTAATCTCCCACCTAGGGAGAGCACTAATCCATTCATGAGGGATCCGCCCCCATTCCTGAAACTGCCACACTAGGGATCAGATTTCCATGAGTTCTGGGAGGACAATACATCCAAACTCCATCAACCATTAATCATGGAAATGCAAAATTATACCCCCCAAAATAGACCATTTTATAACAATTAGATTGCAAAAGTTTTTAAGGTTCATAAATTTGTCAGTGATGTGAAGAAATGAGCCCTCTCAAATCATATTTGTCAAAGTGTAAATTATTGCAACCATTAAAGAGAGCAAAATTGGACACAGTATAATAAAATTAAAGAGGTACATTGAGCCCCAACCTAGCAAGGCTGCTTCTAGACATCTTAGCAATGGAGTGTCTCACACCAACAATTACATGCCCAGAAGTCACAGGTATGGCTTTCACTCACAGCCCATTGACCAGAACTAGTTATAAGGTCCCACCTTCTGCAAGGTTACAAGAAAGGGTAATCCTCCCACATGTCCAGAAGGGGGAAGAAAATTGGATATCACTTAGTACCAGAAATCTCTACAACACTTTTTCAAAGAACTTCAGTGTTAAAGGTTTTCTTGTATGAGTCAGCAAAGAAAACCTCACTATACGACCTTGTCATGATACAGAGGTTTGTTGCCATCTAAGGATTGCGAGAACATTTTACTGAGTCAGAATCCATCACTGATAAAAAGGAAATTTTTGTAGAACTAAATTTAGAAAGGTAACAAGTAAATTTCAGTGATGAGGTCAGAGCAATTCATCCTTTCCCTGACTTATAGACTCAGATAGTATATGATGACATCCTGCCATCTGAGAGTCCCAGTGTCTAGGTGAAAAACCACCTCTCAAGAATTCTTGGCAACAGCACCTTGTGGATTTACTATTGTCCATCTCTGGAAAGCACCTTGATATCCACACACTGGAAACCAGCCAGCAGGTAAGTAATGATTAGGCCTCTGATGGATACAGATACAATCATCCATATAGTCCAAATTCAAACAGGTCCGCACTATCAAATCCATGCAATCTCCTGGACAATTCCAGCAAACAAACAAAAAGAATTTACTGCTTTCTACCTCTATTACAATTCAAATTAATGTGATCTTTCATGGGGAGTTCT
>NW_007731853.1:115714-119443 GCF_000696425.1 Galeopterus variegatus
AGAGTCCCAGTGTCTAGGTGAAAAACCACCTCTCAAGAATTCTTGGCAACAGCACCTTGTGTATTTACTATTGTCCATCTCTGGAAAGCACCTTGATATCCACACACTGGAAACCAGCCAGCAGGTAAGTAATGATTAGGCCTATGATGGATACAGATACAATCATCCATATAGTCCAAATTCAAACAGGTCTGCACTATCAAATCCATGCAATCTCCTGGACAATTCCAGCAAACAAACAAAAAAATTTACTGCTTTCTACCTCTATTACAATTCAAATTAATGTGATCTTTCATGGGGAGTTCTCACACCAGCACCTAGCTTAATACCTGCACATAGACACTTGATAAATGTTTTTAAATGAATGGATCAATGCATCAATCAATCTGGATAATCATATGCATATCATTGGTATCTGGTCTGCAAACTAAATTCCAGGATAAATATGCAGCTAGTAAAATCACTACCAGAGCTAGATGGTTGTATGTGTATGAAAATTTTTTGTCCAGATGCCAAGGGGAGGTGGAAGAGGAAGATGGGAAATGTCCCAGCTGGCATGGGTCTATGTACCCCATGGCCAAAGGAAGCACAGAGGTGGGAACAAATCTTTGAGCCAACTCAGTGAATTCAGAGGCTGGGAGATTTATCTCCTAATAAATGACTCCTCATGTGTGACAGAGGCATAGCATTTATTCCCTCTACATTCCTGCTTTACCATCTTTAATAAGCAGGGTGGGACAAAGGACACAGAAGTTCTAATCAGCTTCTATCATGCAGAAAGAAAAAGAGATTATTTTGCTCATAAACACTAGGATTCCACCAATTTTTCTGCTTGATTTGGAAATTGAGGTAAAGACCCATGCAGAGAGATCACAAACTTTCCCACATAAAGCATATATGCACCTCTAGGTTTAAGTCAAAACCCATCTTGATCTTTGGAGGAAGCAATCCTTAAAAAAAAAATTTTTATTCAAAAGCCTGTGGAAGGATCACAGCATAGTAAACTACCTGGGTATGAATTGGTGACTGCCCTCAGAGGATACAGTCAAGAAAATAGATGGTGTTACCGTGATAAAACAGCAAGGGATGATCCTGAATACAACCTCACTCAACTCGGGCGGCACCTCCACAAAATTTGAGGTAATTTAATTGCCTTTTCAGATGCCTTCTTCTCACCTTTTCCCCTCTCTTCATGTAGTTTACTGCTTTGGATTCCCCTTCTTCTTCTGCTTTCTAGATTTTATGCCTATTAGAGTTTTCCTTGCTCAAAGAAAAATCAGCTAAAAGCAATTTGCTACTATTATAGTTAGCACTTACAATGCAAAAGAGGGTCCCAAAACCTAAAAGCTTAAACAAAGTCCAAGTGGTACAACAAGAACAAAAGGAGGGTCCGTCTGCCTTCCTTGAAAGAGTTTTTAGGGCCTACAGGCAACATACTGACATAGACCCAGAGCACCCAGATAATATAAGGCTGGTTATATAATTATTATTATTAATACATTAATTATTAGCCTGAGTGCTCAAGACATAAGAAAAATGCTTCAAAGAGTAGAAAGGGAACTGGGGATGCTGATGTCTCAAATGGTTGAGTAAGGTGTTCGATAGCCATGAACAGGTGCAAGAGAGACAGAAACAGTGCAACAAGGTGCTCTGTGGGCTACAGCTCTTGGACACGAACAGTTGAAACCTGCTAAAGCACCCTCCAGAGAAAATAAGCAGCCATGGGTAAGACCCCTCAGGCCCCCACCATCTAGCTGCAAGGCCCACTCAACCACAGGATCGCCGCAATTTATCTAGTGTAAACAAGAAGGCCATGGAAACAGAAATGCGCCAAGCAGCCCCAAGGGAGGGAAAAGGAAGCAGGAGCCAACTGCAAGCTAAACTACCAGATGCTGCAACTCACTAATAGTGATCAGGAGTGATGGGTCCCAAGGGCTCCTCTGGATTCCATTGGCTGTAAAGATAAATGAAGTATTCATTATATACTAATGATGTCCATCTATCGTTGGTTGAGTGGTGGTCTGCAAATCATCTAGAAAAGGGATAAAACATTAAGAATGGGTATATCTTGTTTTCAAGGAAAAGAGGTTCCTTCTTAGACCGTGGGCATGTATAATAAGGGAATGACCAAGCTATTGCAATTCAGTAACAGAAATCCTCTAATCATCCAACTCTGCACTCTTTGCAGACCGAGTAAACATCTGGTATTGATTTAGTTCCATGAAAGAGACGATATTCCATAGAATTCAATTACTGAATGACATCATCAAAAGTGGCAGAGTAAGGAAATTAAGAAGTCCCTCTCTCCACAAAATCAGTGAATAAACTGGTACAATTTGTGAGAATCAGCTTCTTCAAAATGCTGAATCTAATCAGCTTACAGTAACCAAGGGACCATTTAATCAAGAAAAAAAACAGCTAAATCTCAGGAAGAGAACTTTGTAGAATTTTAATTTACCCTGGCCCCATCTCGCCTTCCCAGACTGATGGTGGCCCTGAAGAAAACAGGCCACATTGACAGTACAGGTACCTAGTAGTAGAGGGAGCAGAATAGACCTTATTCTTAAAGATTGTGGTTGTTTATTTTGACCTCTCTGTTGGTTCCCTGAAGGACTGGGTTAATGAACTTGTCTTTATTTTACATAATTTAGAACCCTCCCAGGGTTCTGAGGCAGATACCTGGGGGGAAGGAGGAGGCATTTGCTAACAACTTTTAAAGGCAAATGTATTAGCTGGTGCTACTTAAAGCAAGAGATAGAAGCTGAAATAAACAACATACAAACTGAAAATCTTGGGAGAAAGGGCGAGGGAATAAAACACTTTGGAGAAAAAGGGCTTTGAAATTCTTCCACACATTTCTAGAAATCTAGAAGGGCGCACATGTGCCCAGGTCTGGACACATACTCAGAAAAGACCTGAGAAGGCTATAAGCTCTCTGGCTGATCATAAGGTTCTGCACAGGAGGAAATGAAAGATAAATCAGAGTTGTAAACTACCTGACTGGATGTTAAAGGCGTGCCCCAACACACACACACAGATCCCATCTCCAAAGAAGATTTTTGTTCTAGTTCCAGGCATTGGAGGAAATCTCTATAATGACTGGCTGACCACTAAGCTAACAGTACAAAGATTTTAGTAGCCACACATGACAAAGAATACAGACTTCATAAAATTAATTCAGAAATGTAACTAAACAAACAAACAATAGCTACAACAAAATACCCTAGGTAGGAAGAGAATCTAATTAGTAGGATTGCCACATTATAATATTCAAAATGTCCAATTCTCAATAAAAAAAAATTACAAGGCATGAAAAGAAGTAAGAAAGTGTGGCTAAAAAACAGGAAATAATTCAATGGGTACAGAGTTTCAGTTAGAACAAATAAGTTCTTTGGATCCATTGCACAGAATGGTGACTGTAATTAATAAGAATGTAATATATGTTTCAAAATTGCTAAGAGAGTAGGGCCGGCCCATGGCTCACTTGGAAGAGTGTGGTGCTGATAACACCAGGGCCACAGGTTCGGATCCCTATATAGGGATGGCCGGTTAGCTCACTGAGGAGAGCATGGTGCTGACAACACCAAGTTAAGGGTTAGGATCCCCTTACCAGTCATCTTTTAAAAAAAAATGCTTGGGCCGGCCCGGTGGCGCACTGCTGTGGTGCCCCGCTTGGGAAGCGCGGCGGCGCTCCCACCGAGGGTTTGGATCCCACATACAGACCGGTTC
>NW_007731853.1:120481-144640 GCF_000696425.1 Galeopterus variegatus
AGGAAACCAAATAGAAATTCTGGAGTTAAAAAAAAAAGTACAATAAAGAAATGAAAACTTGACCCAAGAATTTCAACAACAGGTTTGAGCAGTCAAAAAAGAATTTGTGAATTTGAAGATAGGTAAATTGAGACTATCCAGTTTGAGGAGCAGAAAGAAAAAAGAATAAAGAAAAATGAACAAAGTCTAAGAGATTGTGGAACATCATCAAATATTCCAACATATGCGTAATGGGAGTTCCAGAAAGGGGGAAAAAAAGAAAGAGAGAAAATAGAACAGAAAAAAAAAAATATTTGAATAATGGCCAAAAACTTCCCAAATGTGAAGAAAGTCAGGACTATACACATCCAAGAATCACAACAAACTCCAGTCAGGATAAACCCAGAGAGATCCACATAAGACATATCATAATCAGCTGTCAAAAGACAAAGACAAAGACAATCATGAAGGCAGCAAGAGAAGCAACTCATGAAGTAGAAGAGATTCCCCAATAAGATTAACAGCTAGTATTTCATCAGAAACCATGGAGGCCAGAAGGCACTGGGATGACATATGAAAAGTGCTGAAAGATGTAACTGTCTACCAAGGTTCTATATCTGCCAAAACTACTTTTCAAAACTAAAGGAGAAATTTGGACACTCACAGATAAACAAAGACTGTGAAAATTTGTTTCTAGTAGACCCAACCTATGAGAAATGCTGAAAGAAGTCCTTCAGGCTGAAATGAAAGAATACAGGACAGTAATTCAAATCCACACAAAGAAATAAATATCAGTAAATAAAACAACATAGGTAAATATAAAAGTTAGTACTAATTTCTTTTTAGTTTGTAACTCCTCTTTTTTGTGTGTGATTTTAAACCACACACATAAATCTACACTGATGTGCACACAATGTATAAAGATGTAATTTGTAACAAGAACATAAAAGGTAGCGTTTTATAGGAGCAAAAGTTGTGTATACTATTGAGAATAAGTTGGCATTAATTTAAGCTTTATTGTTATAAATTAAGATGTTAATTGTAATTCCCAGGGTGGTCACTAAGAAAATATCTAAAAAATATGTAACAAAAGAAATTAGGGCTGGCCCGGTGGTGCGCTAGAGAGTGCGCCGCTTGGGAGCAAAAAAAAAAAAAAAAGAAATGAAAAGGGCCGGCCCCGTGGTGCAGCAGCGCTCCCACCATGGGTTCGGATCCTATATAGGGATGGCCGGCGCGCTCACTGGCTGAGCGCCCCTTACCAGTCACAAAAAAGACAAACAAACAAACAAAAAAAAAAGAAATGAAAAGACAATCAAAAAGGCACACTAGAAAATACTTATTAAATATAAAGGAAGGTAATAATGGAGGAATTAAGGAACAAAAAAGATGTGATATATAAAAAACAATAGCAAAATGGCAGGAGTCTTTCTGATCAGTAATTACATTAAATGCAAATAGATTAAACTCTCTAATAAAGGTCAGAGACTGGCACAATTGATTATTTAAAAACATGATCCAACTATAGGCTGTCTATAGGAGACTCACTTTAAATCCAAAGACTCAAATAGGTTGAAAGTGAAAGGATGAAAACAGATGTTCCAAGCAAACATTAACCAAAAGAGAACTGGGGCAGCTATACTATTATCAGACAAAATAGGCTTTAAGACAAAAAATTGTTACAAATATGGAAGACAAAATTATATATTATATAGTGATAAAAGGGTCAATCAAGAAGATAAAATAGTTATAAACATATATGCACCTAAAAACAGAGACCCAACATATATGAGTCAAAAATTGGTAGAATTGAAGGGAGAAATATTTCAACAATAATCATTGCAAACTTTACTACTCTACTTTCAGTAGTGAATAGAACAACTGCAAAGAAGATCAACAAGGAAATAGAAGTCTTGAATAACACTACAAACAAACTAGACCTAAGGGACTCTACAGATCTCTCTCTAGGAACATTCTACACAACAGTAGACACTCTTCTCATACCCAGAATTCTTCTCAAGTGCACATGAGCTCTGTGAGCTCAGCAGCTCCAGCCTTAAAGGGGCTGTGGCATGAAATGGTCAGAGCAGTTTTTTCTTTCTCTCGTTATGGTTTCTCCTGCCTTCATGCACCCCATAGGTCTCTCCTCCTCTTCCCCTGAGCTCTAGTGGCCCCAGCTTGGCTGTTGTTGGCTTTTGATAGCTGTAAATTGGTTGATTTGTGGGAGAGAGTGATGCTGGGGACCATATATTCCACCACCATCACTGGAAGCCTCTACCTCAATTTTTTAAATGTGTGTGTGTCTGTGTCCGTGTGTACCACAGGATTATGTTACTTAAGCTATGGATAGGCTACAGACTGGATTTGATACCCAGCTCTGCCAGCTATATGATTGAGGGTAAAAAATTTAACCCCTCTGAGTCTTATTTTCCTATGTAAAATATAGGGATGATAATAATGCCTGCCTCATAGAGTTGTTGGGCTCAAATGAGCTAATGAAAGAAAAAAACATATCATGAGCCCTAGAACATAGTAAGTTCACAATAAACAGTGCAAAACATAAATAGATGCAAGGAAAATAGATAGCTTCGTAGATAGAGATGTGAGAGAGAAGAAAAATAGACTCCTGATGGGAAGAATGCATGAATCAGCGCACAGGAACTTTCTTGTCTTCTCCAAATTTAACTAGTAGGAATTTAGTAATTTATTAATCTTTTTTTTTTTTTAGATTTTCCTAGCATGTCTTAGTCCCTTAAGGGCAAAATACCTGGTAAAAATGACAAAATAGAACAGTTGAATTAAAATGTTGGGAGCCTGTACACACACACACACACACACACACACACACACCACTGAGACCCTGCCTGACATGACATGCTAGTTCATTTCTAAAACAGCATCAGCAGTGACTGGGAGAAGCTATTTGTCACAAGGGAAGACAAGTGTCATGAGTTTCCACTTTGAGCAATGAGTTCACCAAAATTTCAGCTCCACATAACTAATTTTCAGTCTCTTAGGCCATAAAGATACTCCCAAGGTCAATTCAAACCTCACCTCGGTTGGGGTTTTCCAATCGCCCCAGCTGAAGATACCACCTCTTCCATTGAGCTTTTCAGAAAAAAAGAAAAAGCACTAATTCAAAAATCCCAGTCTCCTACCATAACCTCTCCTCTTTCCCACCACTTTCTCAGCATCCTCCCAGTAACAGTAGTTTGACTGCATCAACATCCCAAATACATAACGCTTCTACTTCCATATTGTCCCGCACACCCCTTCTCGTCAAGCTTCAACTCAATGACCAAACAACGCATTTGCTCTCTTACAAATACCTTCAACTCCTTGACCTTCTCCTTGCAAAGCAGAACACTTACTCTGCACAGATCCAATATCCACCTACCTCCTCTGTGCCTTAACCTGAAACATTAGTTACGGCTGGAGAAAAACACCCTGTTAGGCCGATGGTAACAGGTCAAATTAATAGCGACCAACCTCAAATTCACAGTCAGCCATGCCCAGAACTCTTCCTAATTTTCTCTGCGAAGCCCCTCTCCCATTGCCCTTTATTATTTCTTACCTCTTCACTCCTGTAAAACTTCGACTTCCTCTTTCCCTTTGGTCTCAGTTGTTGATCATTCCTCCCACTTCACGAAGAAGATAAAGCCCATTAAGTGCCCAGTCATCCCTCATATTTCAACCACCAGCCCTCCACTTGCAACTACTTTCTTCCTTTTCCTTCTGTTACACAGAAGAGCTTTCCCCTAGTGAGAGTCATATTTCTCTATAGCTGCTCTGGATTAACTCTTTTTCTGGATTAACTTTTCTTTACCTTGCTATATGCCAAGGTGGTGATATGGCTCTCTCTGAGTGATTATGGGCAAACTGCTTGTTTTTTCTTTTCCTTATCTTTATTATAGAAGTTATTGTCATGGATTACTTATATGATGTTTTTCAGGAAGAATTTAGGCGTGAGGGGCTGGCAGGTTAGTTATGTTGGTTAGAGCACAGCCTCGTAACACCAACGTCACAGGTTCAGATCCTCCTACCTGACAGCTGACAAAAAAAAAATAATGCATTGTCATCAGAAAGTTCTGACAGGTTTGGAAAGGCTCTGATACCCGATTGTCATTCAGGTCAACATTCAGCCACCATCTGATTTTGGGGTAGGAATAGGAACTAAATTCTTGCCAGCTAAGAAGCTGGGTGAGCAAAGTCTCAAGGAGATCATGTGAAGTGCTACAGGATTTAATAACTATGTCCTGACAAGCCATATATTTTAAGCCTCTCCCATAAGCCCATTTAATTGTCACTAATTTTCTAATTTACCTTAGTCATAAAAACTGAGTCAGAGAGGTTCCCTAGTCATTGAGGAGCAGGTTCAGAAGGAGTCAGACAGCATCCGAGAGGCTCGGGCGTGGGAGGGCTTACCTCATAGAGCCACTTTTCTCATCAATGAATCACACAGTCAAATTACAGGAGAAAGTGACAGGAATTCGGCTAAATTCCAAGTCCAGTATCCAAAGGTTATTCATCATCCCTCAAGCAGCAGCTCTCTGTTTGGCAAGAGATGTTTCCTCTAATTACGCATTGCTCCCCGCTGGCCACCCAGCAGGACTTTTATTTTCTCCACAGTGATTAATCAGGAATCCAGTGTTAACAAGATCAGATCTAGAAGTATGCAAATTCCCTTCCCATTCTTTCTCCTAATCACTCAGCAGGCCACCTTAGGAGCTCACTAATGAGGTGCCCTGGCCAACCAAAAGCCTCACACTGACTAACAAGCTGGCCAGCTCCTAGTCGTAATGATCACTTCCAAAATGGGGAAATGTTTTCAAATACATAAGCCCATTCAGTACACCGAAATATATAACTTTTCCACAACTTTCTGATAAAACCTCATCTAAATTAGGCAAAGTTAAAACTGAGTAACTAAATTACAATAAAATTGAAGAAATACCCAGCCAATGAGGAATTCAAATGGGCACAAATCCAACACTTGGGGACCTTTCTGTCCATCCCCAGAGACTAACTCCGTATCTGTATTTCTATTATTCAAATCTTATCCTTCTGATGTTTCTTTCTCTAACAACTTCAAAATAGGATTCATACTCTGAAGCAAGTATAAGATGAACCTCAAGAAACTGCCAATCTGATGATTTTTTACCTACAAACATGGCAAGTTTCCGTGGTTCAACTTAATGCACAGGCCCTCAAAGGTTTTTGAAAGGGAGTTGAGTTTTTTTAAGCATACAAATAAATAATTATAATAATAATAGTTGTAATAGCTAATGTTATTGAAATCTTCTGTGCCAAGCACTATGATGACACATACATATGCATATTTTTTTTTAACTTATTTGACCCTTACAACATTAAACATTCTCATTTCACAGATGTGAAAATTGAAGCATAAAGAAGTTGTGTAAGTTGCTCGGTCACAGGCTGGCAAAGGCTAGACTCAAACACAGGCTTGTCTGACAGCACAGGTATCAACCACTGTGCTGTATTTCCTGCAAAGTTTCTATTGATCATAAGTGGGGAGATAAAGCAAAAAGCCTCTCTCTGGTTTCATATACTTCTCTAGCCATTCAAACTTCTACTTTTTCCACTGAGACCCTATAAAGGACAAAGTTACATATAAGTACTAATGGTGAGTCCGTTGTATGCAAGACAGTTATTGTGTGTGTGCACCATGCGCATATGTCAGTGTGTGCTACATATGTATGAGAGGAAAGGAATTAGATACAAAATGGGGTCAATTGTGGGTAAATCTAAGCAAGCATTGCCCATATAAAACAATAAAAAGTAACAAATTTGCAGGGGGGATGAAACATTGTAGAGCTAGAATATTAGCTATGAATAACATGATTCCGTCTGACTTAAAATTAAAGATTTTTTTTACAGTTCTGGAGGAAGTTGATGATACTGATTAATTTCAGACTTTCTTAAATCAAGATGCAAGTTAAATGTAAAAATAGAAATTGAATGCATAACTTCCAGTTAGCTAAGAAGAAAAATGTGAATTTAAGAAAGGAGCAAAAAAAAAAAAAACAGCATAGTAAAAAGAAAGCACAGATCTCTTGTGTGTGACCTGCTCTATCCATGGAAGTCATAGGGAGGACACAGGGACACCAAGAAGCCAGGAAATGATTCAATAGACTTTGCAGATGTGGCTGTGAACTTCACCCGGAAGGACTAGGCTTTGCTGAATCCTTCTCAGAAGAGTCTCTATAGAGATGTGATGTGGGAAACTGTCAGATACCTGGCCTTAGTGGAAGTCATGTGGTAGGGAGACTCTGAAAGTAGTCAGTGTGGAGAAACTTTCAGCCAAATTTCAAATCCTAATCTGAACAAGAAACTCCTCCTGGAGTAAAATTGTGTGAAAGCAGTGTGTGTGGAGAAGGCTCCATTGGTCCTTCATCCCTTAACAGGCACAGCAGAGCTCACAGAGGACACAAACCATATGAGTTCTAGAATATGGAGAGAAGAGACATGAATATAAGCAAAGTGCAAAAAGCCTTCGGTTACCACCACTCCTTTCGAGTGCGTGAAAGAACACACACTGGTGGGAAATCCTATGAATGTAAAAAACGTGGTAAAACCTTCAGTCTCTCCAGTTACATTCAAATACATGCAAGAACTCATACTAGAAATAGCACATACTATGAATGTGAGAAATGTGGAAAAGCCTTCATTTCTCTTGCAACTTTTCAAAGACACATGATAATGAATGCAGGAGATGGACCTTATAAATGTAGGAAATGTGGGAAAGCATTCACTAGCCCCAGTAAATTTCAAATAAATGAAAGAAATCACACTGGAGAGAAACCATATGAATGTACACAATGTGGTAAAGCCTGAGGTAGTTTCAATTCCTTTCAAATACATGAAAGGACTCAGACTGGAGAAACTTATGAGCATAAAAAGTGTGGTAAAGCCTTTAGGTGTTCCAGTAACTTTCAAATATATGAAAGAACTCAGAGTAGAGAAAAGCTATACAGATGTAATGAGTGTGGGAAAGCCTTTATTTCTTCCAGTTCTTTTAAAAAACATGGAAGAACTCACACTGGAGAGATATCCTATTAATGTAAGAAATGTGGGGAAGCCTTCAGTTGTTCCAGTTCCCTTCAAAAGCCTTGGAAGAACTCATAATCATCAGAAATCCTTCATAAGGAATGTGGAAAAGCTTTTATTCTCACACAACCTTTCTAGCACACTTGAAAATACATAATGAAGAGAAACTGCACAAATGTAAAGAGTGTGGGAAAGGCTTTTGTTATCCCAGTTAAGTTTGCAGCCATGAAAGAGCACACAGTGGAGAGAAACTTCTTGAACATAGTGTGCAAATATCCTTCTTGCCGACATCCTTACAACAATATGTAAGAATGCACCTTGGTTTGAAACCATGTAAACATGAAAATCACAAGAACATTTTCAATTCTAATGAATTATTTTCTAAGTATCATGAAAACTTCCTGTATAGAGAAATCCTATAAATATAAGTATATGAAAAGTCTAATGCAAATTAATACATGTACAAAGCTCCAGAAAATACACAATCCGAAGGAAATGTTATAAAAGTCATCTTTATTAGTAGCTCGTTCTTAAAGTGGACCTCTGGACTGTGGATTTTTACTTTTAACTATTGAAAAAAAGCATACAGATGAGATAATTCTGTAGTATTCTAAACAATAGTGTATAAGTTTGGTAGTGTTTTCTTCTTAAGTCACTTAATAAAATTTTTCTGTGTCTAAAAAAAAGAGAAAGCACAAAACAGGATGGAAGGAAGAAATCTAACCATGAAATGGATGAAATTTATTAATAGAGCATCAGCTTTTATTAAATGCAGGTATAAGCTGCTTACTAGAGACACACTTGGAATACAGAAAATTTACAACTAGAAATGTACGAATTTAAAACAAGTAAGTATTAAAACTGCTGATATAGCCACATTAATATTTTAAATAAGACTTTAAGTCCAAAAAGTGAGTCATGTCACATGGATGAATGGTATAACATCAAGAATATATAACAATTCTAAATGCATAGTCAACTAATAACAGTTTCAGAATATAATGGATAAATAGATAAAATTACAAAGAAAATTTTAAAACCCACCATCAAAGCAAGAGATTTTGTTCTATTGGTGTACAGTTGAGTAGGCATCTATAGTTAACATTAATTTATTGCATGTTATCAAACAGCCAGAAGAGAAGAGACCAAATGTACTCATATCAAAGAAATGATTAAGTTTTATAGTGACAAATATGTAATTACCTTGGTTTGATCATCACACATTGTATACAGGTACCGATATTCAACTCCATGCCCCACAAATATGTATAATCGATTACATTTCAATCTAAAACTAAATATAAAATAAAATAATGCATTTTACTGAATTAAAAAAAATTATCTCAGTAATTGATAAGTCAAATGGGAAAAAATAATAGTAAGGACATAGAATATTTGAAAAATAAAAATGTAATTAACAAACTGGATCTAACGTGTAAATGTGTGTACAAACTATCTGTTATATATATAATAAATACAATATAATATACATGATGTTATATATATTATGTAATATACTATAATAGCTATTATAATATAAAGATAATAGGTATTATAGTAGATATAATAGATATTATGTATATAACAGTCCATACACACATGAACACATACATATATTAGATGAAACTAATTTTAATTTAATATATGCAAAATATATGACATATATATATATATATATATATACACATACACACACTGCAGCCAAAAATTAGGGAATACACATGCTGTTAAAGCATAAACGGAATGTTTCAGAAAATTTGAACATTTAATTGGTCTCAAAGCAAATCAAGAAATTCTAATAAACTGATTCCATCAAACAAATAACAACTAAAGTAGATGCAACTAAACTAGAAACCAATAACACAAAGCAACAAAAAATATATATGAAAACTTTCAATTTGGCTGCAGGTTTATAATATTTTTTTCTTTTTTTTAATGGAAACATAATTGATTATACATATTTGTGGGGTACAGAGTTGAATGTCAATACCTCTGTGCAATATGTGATGATCAAGTCAAGTTAATTGCTATATTCATCATTACAAAACATAATCATTCTTCGTATGATTAACCAGTTTCTTACTAACCCTCATCCCCCTCTCCTTTTCCCACCTCCAGTAACCACAGTTCTGTTCCCTCCTTTTGAAGGTTAAGCCTATTGTTGTGATTGTTGGTTCTTTCTTTTTTCCTTTCTTATTTAATTGTTTATTCTTTTAACTCCCACTTATGAGCATGGACATGTGGTATTTCTCTTCCAGTGACTGGCTTATTTCACTTAAACAATCTTCTCCAAGTTCATTCATGTTGCTGAAAATGGGAGAATTTCATTCCTTTTTATGGCAGAGTAGTATTCCACTGTGTATATATACCATATTTTCCTTACTCAGTCATCTGTCAAAGGACACTTAGGTTGGTTCCATATTTGGGCTATTGTAAATACAGCTGTGATGAACATGGGAGTGCAGGCATCTCTTTGGCATGATTTCCATTCCTTTGCGAATATACCCATAAGTGGAATTGCTGGATTGTATAGCAATTCTATCTGTAGTTGTTCAAGGAAACTACCTACTGTTTTCCGTAATGGTTGCACTAATTTACAGTCCTAACAACAGGGTAGGAGGGTTCCCCTTTCTCAACATCCTCACTAGCATTTGTCATTTCTCTGTCTTTTTGATACTGGCCAGTCTAACTGATGTGAAATGATATCTCAATGTGGTTTTAATTTTGCATTTTCCTGATGCTTAGCGATGCTGAGCATTTTTTCATGTGTCTGTTGACCATTTGTCTATCTTCCTTTGAGAAATACATATTCAGCTCCTTTGCCCATTTTTTAATTGGGTTACTGGTTTTTTTACTGTTAAGTTGTTTGAGTTCCTTATATATTCTGGATATTAATCCTTTGTCAGATGCATAGTTTGTGAATACTTTCTCCTATTCTGTAGGCTGTCTTTTTACTCTTAACTGTTTCTTTTGCTGTGCAGAAGCTTTTCAGTTTGACATGATCCTGTTTGTTTATATTTTCTTTTGTTGCCTCTGCTTTTGGGGTCTTATTCATAAAGTCTTTGCCCAGACCTTTCTCCTATTCTGTAGGCTGTCTTTTTACTCTTAACTGTTTCTTTTGCTGTGCAGAAGCTTTTCAGTTTGACATGATCCTGTTTGTTTATATTTTCTTTTGTTGCCTCTGCTTTTGGGGTCTTATTCATAAAGTCTTTGCCCAGACCTACATCCTGAAGTGTTTCTTCTGTTTTCTTCTAGGACCTACATCCTGAAGTGTTTCTTCTGTTTTCTTCTAGGAGTGTTATAGTTTGAGGTCTTATATTTAAGACTTTAATCCATTTTGAGTTGATTTTGGTATATGGTGAAAGGTACAGGTCTAGTTTCATTCTTCTGCACGTGGATGTCCAGTTTTCCAACACCATTTATTGAAGAGACGGTCTTTTCCCTCAATGTATCTTCTTGGTTCTTTTGTCAAAGATCAGTTGGCTGTACATGTGTGCATTGATTTCTGGGTTCTCTATTTTGTTTCATTGATCTAAGTGTCTGTTTTTATGCCAGTACCATGTTGCTTTGGTGACTATAGCTTTGTGCTGTAATTTGAGGTCAGATAGTGTAATGTCTCCAGGTTTTTTGTTTGTTTGTTTGCTCAGGATTACTTTGGCTATTCGTGGTCTTTTGCTGTTCCACATGAATGTTAGGATTGTTTTTTCTATTTCTGTGAAGAATGTCATTGATATTTTGTTGGGAATTGCATTGAATTTGTGGATTGCTTTGGGTAGTATGGACATTTTCACAATGTTAATTTTTCAAATCCATGATCATGGAAGGTCATTCCATCTTTTCTGTTTCCTCTTTAATTTCTTTCAGCAGTAATTTGTAGTTCTCACTGGAGAGACCTTTCACTTCCTTGGTTAAATTGATTCCTAGGTTGTTTTGGTTTTTTTCTTGATTTGTTTTTTCACTAGTTTATTATTGGAGTATAAAAATACTACTAATTTTTGTGTATTGATTTTGTATGCTGCTACTTTACTGAAACTGTTTATCAGCTCAAAGAGTTTCTTGGTAGAGTCTTTAGCTTTTCCTATATAGAGGATAATGTCATCTCTGAACAGGGACAATTTGACTTTGTCTTTCCAAATTTGGATGCCCTTTATTTCTTTCTCTTGCCTGATTGCTCTGGCTACTGATTCTAATACTATGTTAAATACAAGTGATGATAGTGGGCATCTTTGTCTTGTTCCTGTTCTTAAAGGAAAAGCTTTCAGCTTTCCCCCATTCAGGATGATATTGGCAGTAGGTTTGTCATATATGACTTTTATTGTGGTAATATACCTTCCTTCTATATCTAATTTGTTAAGAGTCTTTATCATGAAGGGATGTTTAATTTTGTCAAGTGCTTTTACTGCCTTGATTGAGATAATCATAGGTTTTTGTCCCTGATTTTGTTCATGTGGCCTATCACATTTATTGACTTGTGTGTGTTGAACCATCCTTGCATCCCTGGGATAAATCCCACTTGATCATGATGTATAATCTTTTTGATGTGCTGCTTTATTCTGTTTGCTAATATTTTGTTAAGGATTTTTGCATCTGTTCATCAAGGATATTGGCCTGTAGTTTTCTTTTTTTGTTGTATCTTTGTCTGGTTTTGGNTTTTCTCCTATTCTGTAGGCTGTCTTTTTACTCTTAACTGTTTCTTTTGCTGTGCAGAAGCTTTTCAGTTTGACATGATCCTGTTCGTTTATATTTTCTTTTGTTGCCTCTGCTTTTGGGGTCTTATTCATAAAGTCTTTGCCCAGACCTACATCCTGAAGTGTTTCTTCTGTTTTCTTCTAGGAGTGTTATAGTTTGAGGTCTTATATTTAAGACTTTAATCCATTTTGAGTTGATTTTGGTATATGGTGAAAGGTACAGGTCTAGTTTCATTCTTCTGCACGTGGATGTCCAGTTTTCCAACACCATTTATTGAAGAGACGGTCTTTTCCCTCAATGTATCTTCTTGGTTCTTTTGTCAAAGATCAGTTGGCTGTACATGTGTGCATTGATTTCTGGGTTCTCTATTTTGTTTCATTGATCTAAGTGTCTGTTTTTATGCCAGTACCATGTTGCTTTGGTGACTATAGCTTTGTGCTGTAATTTGAGGTCAGATAGTGTAATGTCTCCAGGTTTTTTGTTTGTTTGTTTGCTCAGGATTACTTTGGCTATTCGTGGTCTTTTGCTGTTCCACATGAATGTTAGGATTGTTTTTTCTATTTCTGTGAAGAATGTCATTGATATTTTGTTGGGAATTGCATTGAATTTGTGGATTGCTTTGGGTAGTATGGACATTTTCACAATGTTAATTTTTCAAATCCATGATCATGGAAGGTCATTCCATCTTTTCTGTTTCCTCTTTAATTTCTTTCAGCAGTAATTTGTAGTTCTCACTGGAGAGACCTTTCACTTCCTTGGTTAAATTGATTCCTAGGTTGTTTTGGTTTTTTTCTTGATTTGTTTTTTCACTAGTTTATTATTGGAGTATAAAAATACTACTAATTTTTGTGTATTGATTTTGTATGCTGCTACTTTACTGAAACTGTTTATCAGCTCAAAGAGTTTCTTGGTAGAGTCTTTAGCTTTTCCTATATAGAGGATAATGTCATCTCTGAACAGGGACAATTTGACTTTGTCTTTCCAAATTTGGATGCCCTTTATTTCTTTCTCTTGCCTGATTGCTCTGGCTACTGATTCTAATACTATGTTAAATACAAGTGATGATAGTGGGCATCTTTGTCTTGTTCCTGTTCTTAAAGGAAAAGCTTTCAGCTTTCCCCCATTCAGGATGATATTGGCAGTAGGTTTGTCATATATGACTTTTATTGTGGTAATATACCTTCCTTCTATATCTAATTTGTTAAGAGTCTTTATCATGAAGGGATGTTTAATTTTGTCAAGTGCTTTTACTGCCTTGATTGAGATAATCATAGGTTTTTGTCCCTGATTTTGTTCATGTGGCCTATCACATTTATTGACTTGTGTGTGTTGAACCATCCTTGCATCCCTGGGATAAATCCCACTTGATCATGATGTATAATCTTTTTGATGTGCTGCTTTATTCTGTTTGCTAATATTTTGTTAAGGATTTTTGCATCTGTTCATCAAGGATATTGGCCTGTAGTTTTCTTTTTTTGTTGTATCTTTGTCTGGTTTTGGTACCAGGTGATTTTGGCCTCATAGAATGAGTTTGGGAGAATGGTCTCTGTTTCAATTTTTTGGCATACTTTGAAAAGAATTGGTGTTAATTCCTATTTAAAGGTTTGGTAGAATTCAGCAGTGAAGCCATCCACTCCTGGGCTTTTCTTTGTTGGAAGACTATGGATTATTCATTCAATCTTGTTGCTCTTTATTGGTCTGTTCAGGTTTTCCTTTTTTTTTTTTTATTCAGTCTTGGTAGTTTGTGTGTGTCTAGACATTTATTTCCTACATGTTTTTAAATTTGTTAACATATAGTTGTTCATAATAGTCTCTAATGATTCTTTGTATTTTGGTGATTGTCTCCCTTTTCATTTCTGATTTTTGCTATTTGGGTCTTCTCCTTTTTCTAGTTAGTCTGGCTAATGGTTTGTCTACTTTGTTTATCTTCCCAAAAAATCAACTTTTTGTTTTGTTGATCTTTTGTATTTATTTTTGGTCTCTGTTTCATTCAGTTCTGCTGTGATATTAATTATTTCTTTCTGTCTACTAATTTTGGGATTGAACAGTTCTTTGAGGTGTAATATTAGGATGTTTATGTGAAGTGTCTCTATTTTTTTGATGTAAATATTTATTGCAATAAACTTCCCTCTTAGTACTGCTTTTGCAGTATCCCACAGGTTTTGGTATGATGTGTCTTTATTATCATTAGTTTCAAGAAACTATTTTATTTCCTGTTTAATTTCTTCTTTGACCAATAGGTTATTCAGGAGCACATTGTTTAATTTTCATGCATTTGTATAGTTTCCAGAGTTTTTCTTGTTATTGATTTCTAGATTTAATCTGTTGTGGTCTGAGAAGATACTTGAAATGATTTCAAATTTTTTTTTTAATTAGTTGAGGCTTGATAATAGAACATGTGTTCTATCTTGGAGAATGTCCCATGTGCTGATGAGAAGAATGTATATCCTGTAGTTGTTGGAGGAAATGCTCTGTAGATGTCTGTCAAATCCAACTGGTCCTGGGCTGGCCCGGTGGCACACTGCTACAGTGCGCCACTTGGGAGCGTGGTGGCGCTCCCGCCAAGGGTTCGGATCCCACATACAGACCGGTTCCCGCTCACTGGCTGAGCGAGGTGTGGGCGCAACACCAAGGGTTGCGATCTCGTTGCCGGTCCCAGCCCGGTGCGGGCGCAACACTGAGGGTTGCGATCCGTTGCCGGACACGAAAAAGACAAAAAGGAAAAAAAGAATCCAACTGGTCTAAAGTGTAGTTTAAATCCTGTGTTTTTTTGTTGATTTCTTTCCTAGATGATCTGTCCAATGTTGAGATATATGTGTTAAGGTCCCCAACTATTATTGTGTTGGGGTCTATCTCTCTTTTTAGGTCTAATAGTGTTTCCTTTATATATCTGGGTGTTCTGATGTTCAGCACGTATATATTTATGATTGTTACATTTTCTTGCTGGATAGATCCCTTTATCATTATATATGATAACTATCTTTGTCTTTTTACAGGATTTGGTTTAAAGTTTATTTTATGCAATATAAGAGTAGCTACTCATGCTCATTTTTTATTTCCATTTGTATGGTGTATTTTTTTCCAGCCCTTCACTATTAGTCTGTATGAGTATTTACAGGTGAGGTGAGTCTCTTGTGGACAGCATATAGTTGGGTCTAGTTTTTTAACCCATTTAGCCAGTCTATGTCTTTTGAGTGGGGAATTCAATCTATTTACATTTAGGGTTGTTATCAAAAGGTATTGTCTTACTCCTCAAATTTTATTAATTTTCATATGGCTGTTTTAAATACCTTTTATTCCTTTCTTTCCCTTTTATTGCTGTCTTCAGTGTTCATTGGCTTTTTGAGGCAGTAGTATATAGTTTATTTGTCTTGCTCATTTGCATATCTGCTGTACCAGTGGGTTTTGTTCTTTCTTGTGTATTTATGTCAGTAATTATCATCTTTTGATTCCATTACAGGACTCCTTTGAGGATTTCTTGTAGGGCTGGTCATATGGTGGTGAACTCGAACAGTTTTGTTTGTCTGGGAAATATGCTTTTTCTCCTTCATATCTGAAGGATGGCCTTGCTGAGTATGGTATTCTTTGCTGGCAGTTTTTTTTCTTTTAGTGGTTTTTATTTATCATCCCATTCCCTTCTGGCATATATGGTTTCTGCTGAGAAGTCAGCTGTTAGTCTGATGGGAACTCCCTTATAGATTATTTGACACTTTTCTTTTGCTCGTTTTCAGATTCTATCTTTGTCTTTGTGCTTGACAGTTTGACAGCAATGTGTCTCAGGGAGGACCTTTTTGGATTGAATTTGTTTTGTGATCTTTGAGCCTCTTGGAGATGAATGTCCATAGGTCTCCAAATGCCTGGAAAGTTTTCTGCTACTATTTTGTTGAATAGGTTTTTGATGGCTTTTCCTTTCCTCTCCCCTTCCTGAACACCAACAATTAGGATGTTTGTGTGCTTAAGGTTGTCTGATAGCTCTCACAGATTTTTTCTTTTTTTAAATTATTTTTTCTTTTTTTCTTTTTTTAATCTGCCTGGGTTACTTCAAAAAGACTGTATTTGAAATCATAAATCCTTCTGCTTGCTCTGGCTTGTTGCTTAAGCTCTTTGTTGTAGTTTTTATTTTGTTGAATGAGCCTTCAGTGCCAGGAGTTCTGCTACTTTTTTTTTTAAAGTATCCATCTCTTTGTAAATTTCCCTTTTCATATTCTGGATTGTTTTTCTCATTTTGTTGTGCTATCTAGCCAAGTCTTCTTGTATCTCATTGTGTTTCCTTAGGATTGTTGTTCAGAATTCCTTTACAGTTATTTCAAAGGTTTCCTGCTATTTGGGGTCTGGTACTTGAAAATTATTGCATTCTTCTGGTGGTGTCATATATTCTTGTTTCTTCATATGTCTAGTATCCCTACATTGATATCTGGTTATCTGGCGGAGCAGTTGGTTCTTCTATTACTCTGGAGTGGCTTTGAGGAGAAAAACTCCCTCTTGTAGATGTGTTTTATATTGATTGTTGGGTGAGGGATTTTTAGCTTGGGTTCCAGGTAGACTCAGTAGCATAGTCTCCATGTGGTTACTTCTGCCATATTCAATGTCAGAGTTGTCTGTGTGTGCCTCTGTGGCCTGGACATTGGGGCACTCAGTGGTTTCTCCTCCTTGCTGAAGTGAGTACACTGTGTTAGGTCATCAGGGACATGGGTGAGATCTCAAGTTCTTGGGAGAAGTGCCTGGGTGCACTGTCACTCCTTGGCTGAGGTGGGTCACCCTGGGAAGACTTGTCCCATGACCCTGATAGGTGCATTGGGTTATACGGAGGTTCCTCAGCTTGCATGTGTGACCCTGTACATAGTCTCTCTTCCTTCTTTCCTGGAGGAAGAGGCTCCTTCTGGGTCCTTACTTGTCCTGGTTGGAGGATGGTTTGGTGGTGGCTGGGTATTTTCTTCTGTACTCTATTTGGATACCCTGAGTTTTCTGCACTTACCAACTGCTCCATGCATGTTTTTCCCCGGGTCAAGGCACTTGCATGGGCTGCACAAGTAGTTCCCACCCCTAGGTGTCTGACTGCAGGGACAGCATAGTTTCCCCTGTGGGTTGGGCCACTGGGTCAAGGGGCTGCCCTCTCTCACCTCTTTCCTCTTTCTTCCTGTTTTGCACAACACAGGAACAGCAGGATATGTTCAAGTGCAGCTGATATCACCCAGGTTGCAGCAGATGGGCTGCCCATGGCTGGCAGGCGAGACAAACTCTTGTGCAGGGAGACAGATGATGGCTCTGGGACTAGACAATGGTGCTAAAGACTGTGGCAGTGGTGGTGGTGGGCTGGAGCACACGCAAGAGGAGGAATACTGCTGGGAAGTGCTCAGAGCGGAGTAGTTTCTTTTTGCCACAAGAGAAAATTCCTCCTGCACCAGTCCTGGTGTCAGAGATGTGGTGACTTAAGCCATGTGTGTCTCTCTCTGTGCCACATTCCCAAATCTTTGTGCTCCACAGGGTCCTCACCAGGCTCCTGCTGCCCTCCCGTACTCTCCCACTGATGCTGTTTGGTATTTAGCTGTCCACTCCCTGTTCTGGTCTTCTTCTGTGGGAGGAACATGCCTTGGGCACCTCTAGTCAGCCATTCTGCCACCAGCTATCTGCATGGAAATTTTAAAACACACTTCTAAATAACTCTCAAGTCAAAATATATGTACATAATGAAATCAGAAAATATTATGCATCAAAACTTATAACATGAAGCTAAAGTAGTGCTTATAGGAAAATGTATAGCTTTCATTGTTTATAACTAAAAAAAACAAGAATGAAAATAGGGGAGCTAAGTCCCCATATATGCTGTCTATTTTTGTCTAACAAGCCATATCAAATCTTACCAGCTTAAAACAATAACAACTTATTACTTCTCCTTAACCTTTAGGATGACTGGGTAGTTATTCTGCAGACCCTATCTGTATGCATTGACACAGCTACACTTTGTTGGCAGGGGCTGAGCTCAAGTGGGATGGATGGGTCTCTCTCTGTGTGGTTTTATATCCTCGGGGAGGCTAACCTAGGCTTCTCATATAGCAAAGTTTGTGTTCCAAGAGGGCAATCCCCAAAAGAAAGCATTTATCATGCCTCTGCTAGCATCGTATTTGCTTATGTCCCATAAGCCAGAGCAAGTCATGTGGCCAGCCCAAACACCAAGATAGGAGTACCACAAGGGAGTGAATACCAGAAGGAATAATACATTGGAGGCCATTCATGTAACAATCTATCACAGTCTTCCTTCTGACCCCAATGATTGATAGCCCTCCCACATGCAAGATGCATGCATCCCCACTCAAGACCTGAAAGGCTCATTTGATCATGTCATCAGGTGACATGTCATCATGAACTGCAAGGCTCAAATATAGCTAAGGCTTCTGAAATCCAGCTCCTTTGGATCCGGAGACCTGTGAATGAAAAAGATGAGTTATCTGCCCGCACACAATACATACAATGATGTATCTGCCTAACATACAATGATGAAACAAAGACAGGATAACCACAATAATACTCCCATTCAAAAACAAAAAGGAGGAATGGAAGGCATATAGTAAACTTTATTAGGACCCTGTATTAGTCCATTAAGGCTGCTATAACAAAATATCAGAGACTGGGTGGCTTGAACAACAGAAATTTATTTCTCACAGTCCTGGAAACCAAGATCATGGTGCTAGTCAGTTTGGTTCCTGGTGAGGACTCTCTTTCTGGCTTGCAGACAGCCATCTTCTTGAGAGCTCTGTTGTCTCTTCCTCTTCTTATAAGGGCACCAGCCCTGTTGAATTGGGCCCCATAGTTATAATCTTATTTAACCTTTATTATCTCCTCATGGGCACTATCTCCAAATACAGTCACATTGGGGGAGATAGGGCTTCTACATATGAATTTGGGGGGAATATAATTCAGTCCCTATTCTGGAGGCAAGGAATGTTTCTAGATTAATACCCAGTCTTGGTCTCCTAATCCATTACTCGCCGCAGCTCTGGACTTTTGTCTTATCTCTCTGAAAGGTCCTATAGACACAACTACTTTGTACAGTGCTATACCCAGTGGAGTTGAAGATGCACAGAACCTATGATCCACCAGCTTCACTTCTAGGAAATTGCCCACCAATTACTAACAATGTGACCTTGGGAAAATAACTTAACCTCTCTCTGTGACTTAGCCTCTCCCTGTGCCCCAATTTTCCCATCTGTAAAATGGAGAAATAATATTGGGTCCCTCACAGTCCTTCTATGTGAACTATATGAATTGCTGTTTGTCAAGTGCTTAGAATAGTACCTGGCACTTAATATGCACAATTTGTGAAGTCATCTAAATATAAATCTAGAAACAATAACAAAAACATATATATATAAATCTATTTGCTTTTCAAAATACTGTCCAGCAACAGAAGAATTAATAAAATAATTGGGCTAAAGTCACAGAAGAATATTAACAGAGCATTTGAAAGAAATGATCCAGAGCTAAATATATTAGCATAGATAACTTTTTTTAAATTACAAATTAATACCATTTATTACCATTTATTTAATGCATGCAAACTATTCTTTACATAATCATGCACTTATATGTAATTAGAAGTTTTAAATGTTCATGGAAATGATGAACTCCAAAATTAGGATAGTGGTAATTTCTGGGAAAAGAAAAAGACTAATGAGATCAGAGTGTGGTACACAGGGTCTATAACTGTCTCTAGTGACTTAGGTTCTTCAAAAATAGAGAGCTGAAATAGATATGACACAAGACAAGGATATTTTATACGCTATTGTCCATACATTTTGCATTCTTTATATATTTTGTAATAATTTTTTTAATTAATAATTATTTAAAAGAAAACATAAAATTAAGCACTGAAGCTGAATTCCCTGTTTGGGTCTCCACAAATGTCTGACACAGAAGAGAGCGCTAGGAGTCCAGACATCCCACCCTTGTTCCACCCTTAACAAAATTTCCATGGTAAATGATGTCACTAGGTCAAGGAAACATCCTAGCAACTGGGATGGGGAGGAAATTAGAATAAGAATGTTAGCCAGTTGGTTAGAGTGCAGTTTTATACATACCAAGGTCAAGGGTTCAGATCCCCGCACCAGCCAGCTGCCAAAACAGGGGGAAAAAAAGTGTACCTAAGTAAGGTGGATATAGTATAAATTAGAGAAGGGATTCCTAACCCTGTTTCCCTCTACAGCACACCTGAGAAATGAAAGTCTCATTTGAAATTTACTCCCCAAAGAGTAAGCCAGACGTTTTTTAAAATAGCTAAGATTGGCTATGGGTTACACACAGCACCATGATCTGCTCATCTGCCAGGTATAAGTCTACCCCTTCCTCTTCCTCATATCAAGACAGAACAAAACCCCTGACCTAAGCCTAGAAAATAATAAGGCATTGACTTTGTACATCTGACCTCCTGACCAGACTAAACCAGGGAACCAGTCTTACCTGGCCTGGAACATGGTTTGTGCAAACTGGCGATACCTTCTGGATAGCCGCTGCTGTTTCTTACTGTTTCCTCTCTCACTCCTTCCACAACTGCAGTTTTGAGAACAAATCATTAACCCAGAGGACAGAGTAGAGCAAGTTAGGAACTATGAGAAAAGACTGAGGAATTGAAAGAGGATGCCACTCTCACAGCAACGAACGGTGGTGCTTGGAGTGGGGAAGAGAGGAACGTGGCCAGGAGAGTTTACTGTTCCATCTTCCCTGTCCCCTTCTCTCTACTTCTGTGCTATGCCCACCCCAGTCATCCATATTCCCACAGAGCGTATCCTGCAATAGCATGAAAGAAGAATGGCCCCAGACAAGAAGAGAGGGGAAGTGAGGGAAACAGGAATGGAAGGCAGGAGAGACAGGAGAGAAGGCCCCATGGCTGTGGACCATTCCCAAGAGGCCATACCAAAGAACATAGGGAGCTGGGAAAAGGAAGGGAGAGGTTTACCAGATGGGCCAAAACTAGTGCAGTATAGGATAGGGAATTTACGTAATTTTTTTCAAAATACTAATGGGAGCTACTTTTACAAATGGAGATTGGAATCTATACTTTTCATGATACTCAAACTCACATTTTTAAAGCAAAGACTAAAGAAGTGTTCTATTTTTAAACAGCTTGTCCTACTGGAACTAAAAATTTTAATTAATAGGTGTTTCTGATGCTCTTGAGCATGCCCCTTGCACTCGCTAAGTAGTTAGTAAAGGAAGGTGTTTATTAATTTGAGGAAACCCAGACATTTAAGATCCTAACACTTGTTCCAATGGACCCTGTTCTTAATTTGAACACACACACACACACACGCACACGCACACGCACACGCACACACCCTGTATACTTTCTCCCTAAGAAAAAGATGTTTTTGTGACTTCTTTGAAGTCAAGGTCGCCATCAAACCTTTCTATTTTTTGACTGTTCTTCCCTCCTATGCCCAGGCTCACGGGGTGAGGCAAGAGAGAGGAGCAAGGAGTTAAAACAATTTTTTTTATCAAGTTCCACACTATGATAGTTGGAAGGTAGTGTTGGAATGGCAATGTCTCAGAATCACAGACACTTAAAGGTGGAAGCCGCCTGAGAAGTTGTCTTCGTCTGCTGCCCACCCTGCTTGCATTTTTCCTACAGAAAGTGACAGCAGATCCTTTCATTTCCATGAAGCCTATTAACTAACAAATGATTGTGAATTGCTTTTCAAATATCAAGTCACGCAATACTGAACTAATAAGAAATGTGTACGCAATGACGAGTCTGGTGCATGTTTTGATGTTTGACTGAGGACAGCTTTTAGGCATCACCCCCGCCCTTCCACATGTGTCCTATACCTGGACAAGCTGATAAGAGTCTGAGCTCCCTCCTTCGGCCCATCCCCTGCGCAGGCGCTCTCACCGCAGCTCCACCCCTTAAACACCATTAAGACCCAGACCCATCAGCTTTCCTGGCCCCCTCAAGCCATTTCAGACCTGCTTGGGAGGCCTGTGCTCCCCTCCTCAGAGGCCTCCATCACGTAAGTAGTACGCCTTTCATACCCTCTTATGCATCTTCGGTCTCAATATCCAAACCAAACTTCAGGCGGAGGCATCCATCTGCCTCTGCAGGGACCATAGCAGCATATATTTAAAATAAGTAATTTACCATTATGTGTACCATTAAGTTTATGAATCCAACTGTAAATACGCTGCAGTAAACAATATTATCAATCTGTTTATTGTCATGATGCTTTAAGAGCTCCCGGTTCAAAAGAAGACTTCATTCCCCCAGTAAAGAATCCTACTTGCAAAGATTTTCCTAAATACCCTAGTTTTGAAAAACCGCAGAGTATAATCTCTCTAATTCATGTCAATATCCCTCTCTATTTAGCCAACATATGTGATGGGCTGCTGTATGAAAAGAAAACTGATGTGCGATTCATTCAATATATATTTATCAAATGCCTATGTGAAACAAGCACCATTCTGAGCAATGTGGATATAGAATAGAACAATACAGACCAAATCCCTGCCCTTGTGGAACTTATATTCTACTGAGAGGAGGTACGAAAAATAAAAATAAACTATATAACATATTAGAAGATAAGTGTTATGGGGGAAAATGCAATAGAGTAAGGGAAATATAAAGTCCTAGGACAGAAACATGACGGTAGAAATGTTAAATAGAGTTGTTTGGTTTCATTAATGTTGTTCAAGTATATTTGATTTTTCATTTCTAGACTTATGCTAGAATTGTACTTCTCTAGCATATTAAAGGTAAGTATAGCTGTAGGACTTGCTTTGGCCAATGAAATGTGAGCAGAAACAATGTGTGTGGTTTCTGGCAGAGGCTTTAAGAATGGTGCACGATTCCCCACATGCCCTTCCCACTGCTGCCACAATTGTGGAAGACATGCCAAAAGGAAGCTTCAATCAGGCAGAATCGATGAATAACCATGATGAGCCCATGCCATCCTGTGTTAGACACTTAGTGTTAGCTACATGCTGATTAAGCTAGTGAGATTTAGGGATTGTTTGTTACTACAGCATAACCTGGCCCATCCTAACTGATGCAAGTAGTCAGGGTATCTGAGGTGACAGATGATGGTGGCTTGAACCTGAGTGGCAATTGCAGAAAAGATGAGAAGTCATCAGAACTTGGATATATTCAATACATAGAAAAGAGTTAAGTCCTAAATGACTGAAAATGTGAGACCAGTGACAGCCAATCCCACTGGTTCTAATAGTATGTTAGAGATATCATGTTAGAGACATCATGTATAAGAAACAACTCAAGGGGAAATCCCTTATATTCTAGTAACAGTCTGGGAGAAAATAAATAACCTATATAGCAGGTCTACAGCAGCATAAGCAACCTCCTAAATACTAAAAGCAAAAAAGAGATTTCTCTGTCCAAGAGGTTTTCCTAACTTGTATAGTGCAGCATTGTTGCCCTCTAGTGATAAAAGAGAAAATAAACAGAGAAAACTAGAAGTTGACAACCAATGCTGTAGAGAAATACACATTTTGAAATGTGGGGTTCTCTTTGTGCCATGACAGGTTGCTTTATAACAGCTTTTGATTGGGAGATACCATGAGAAATTCCATATAAGTGAAAATAAAATATGGCATTGCTCTTCAAAGTTATCCATAATTTTCAAGAAAGGAAGTATCCTGAAACCAAGTGGTTAAGATACCATGACTATGGTAGGTGTAAGAATTAGTACAAAAAAAAAAAGAATAGTATGAGTAGTGATATCAATAACACAAATCTTTTTTTGTCTTGTATAAAAGGCAGTCTGAACATAAGATGATGAAGTTTAATGATTATAACTAGGATTTCTGAATTTGTTGCTTTGGTTTTGTTATTTTTTTGTCAATTGCACAATTAGAGGAAGATGGTTAACTTCCTGAAGGTAGTTAATGTGAAACAAAGTGGCTTTTTCTTATCACTTTCATAAGCTCAATATGAACTAATAGAGAGATGTAGCTGCCTAAAAGCTGCAATAGCAAAATGTTTATCCACATTGAGGAAGTAATATTGTCCATTGAACTTTGCACTGGTACAACTAGTACAATTTATTTAATCAGCTTGAGGGAAAAATATACTTGCAACTCTTATTTTACCAAATTAAACTAAGCCAGAATCCCATATTTTAGATAAGCTGGAGGTATAATTCCTCTCAAGGGGTCTCTCTTCTTCCACCCACTTATTCAAGAATCACAGGGATGTTGTCCAGAGTGGCTGAACATATTTCTTAAATGCCTTCTGTAGAGCTCCAGAGGATACATCCACTGGCAGACCTAATTTTCAGCTACTATTATTGTTGCCACATTATGAAAGCTGGTTTTTCCCAATCTGATATATTATTTTCCATTGTTCTTTTTTTTTTTTTTTTTTTTTTTTTTTTTTTTTTTTCCGGGTCCGGCCACGGGCCCCCACCCCCCCGGCCCCCCCCC
>NW_007731853.1:145474-147095 GCF_000696425.1 Galeopterus variegatus
ACCAGCTGGAACTGGTCGTAAACCAGAATCCCCAGTCTAAATTCATCCTTCTCTCCCTCAGTAAGAGCTGTCTCTAACCATCCAAGAGGTACTATCCATGAAGAACTCCAAAAGAGATGCATGAGAGATATTGATGCATTCTCTTCCAAAAGCCATCTTGGTTTCCAAGAAAATTTACTTATTTCCTCTTAAGCAGCATATTAAAAGATGTGGCCTTCATCAAGCCATTTTAAATCTCATGCTCATACCAACTAAGGTATCCAGACACTCAAGCCATTATTAAAGGGCCATGTTATGCACTTCCCCCAAGAGCAATGGATGCCTACTACCCTATGTTTATTTACTTAGGAACCACAAAGAGAGTCTTTCCAGAACAAAGAAGATCTTCAGAGTGACTCACTTTATCCACCCATGCAGAGAGATGGAAGGCCACGTTTAAATGGCAGCTCCTCTGACATCCACATCCTAAGTACAGTCTTGTGCCACACTTAAGCATGGATCTTATGACTCTAGAAATATATTCTACAAATCTACGGTCTGACAGTGGGGTCAGACTCTTTATTGTAGTTTAATACATATGTATGTTAAAGATCTAAACTACAATAAAGAGTCCGACTTCATTGTTTGAAGTGGCCACAGTATAAACACATGTACATCTTTGAATGTTCATTATTGCATTGTTGAAAATAGGAAAAAAATTGAAAACATGAAAAACACTTATCAATAAAGGAATGGGCAGATTAGTTGCTATATCCATATGATGGAATACTGTGTGGCTGGGAAAAGAATAAAGTAGAGCTATTCGTTGTGATGAAATCCTGGATATTATGTATTATTCCTAGATTAAAAACCAAAAAACTGTTAACAGAGATTACTCCTGGGTAAAGAGGCCACATTGAAGGGATGAGAGGAGGAAGAGCTGTAGGAGGTTGGGCAAACACAAACTTTTGCTTTTCTCTTTATATTTTTCAGAACAAAGACCTTGTATTGCTTTTACTTTTTAATTATGGAATATATACATTATATTCCATAATTATAATTATAATTTGAAATTATTAAAATATGTATAATTGCAAATAATTTAACTATATAATTTAACTTAAATAAATGTAATTTAACTNCTTCCCAAGCGGCGCACTATCCAGTGCGCCACCGGGCCGGCCCTCCATTGTTCTTTTTATTTTATTTTATTTTTATTTATTTATTTTTTTTAAAGATGACCGGTAAGGGGATCTCAACCCTTGGCTTGGTGTTGTCAACACCACGCTCAGCCAGTGAGTAAACTGGCCATCCCTATACAGGATCCGAACCCGTGGCCTTAGTGTTATCAGCACCGCATTCTACCGAGTGAGCCACGGGCCGGCCTTCCATTGTTCTTTTTAGCCCATGCAGGCTACAATGGTGCCCCACTCCTAGACTTCCCAGGTTATATCTCTGTAGTTTAAACCCACATGTGCAGCCATTCTTCCCAAAGCATGCTCATTGTACCCTGATGTAAGATCTGGGGCAATTCCAGTGAGACAGAGCCACAAGCTAACCCAGAACCAGCCTTCCCCCAAAACCAGCTGGAACTGGTCGTAAACCAGAATCCCCAGTCTAAATTCATCCTTCTCTCCCTCAG
>NW_007731854.1:0-1090 GCF_000696425.1 Galeopterus variegatus
TGAATGTTGAATTTTATCAAATGCTTTTTCAGCATCTATAGAGATGACCATATGGTCCTTTGGTTTGATTTTATTAATATGGTGTATAGTGATGACCATATGGTCTTTTGTTTGATTTTATTAATATGGTGTATCACATTTACTGATTTGAATATGTTGAACCAACATTGCACCACTGGAATGAGTCCCACTTGACCATGGTGTATAATTTTACTTATGTGTTGCTGTATTCTGTTAGCTAGTATTTTATTGAGGATTTTTGCATCTATATTCATCAAGGATATTGGCCTGTAGTTTTCTTTTTTAGTCATACATTTACCTGGTTTTGGTATCAGGATGATGTTTGCTTCACAGAATGAGTTTAGGAGATTTGCGCCTGTTTCAGTCTTTTGGAATAGTTTGGAAAGAATTGGTGTCAATTCCTCTTTGAATGTTTGGTAAAATTCTGCTGTGAATCCATCTGGTCCTGGGCTTTTCTTTGTTGGGAGCTTTCTGATAACAGCTTCAATCTCCTTTATCGTTATTGGTCTGTTCAGACTTTCTATGTCTTCTTGGCTCTGTTTTGGGAGCTTCTGTGTGTCCAGAAATTTATCCATTTCCTCCAGATTTTCAAATTTGTTAGCATACAGTTGTTTATAGTAGTCTCAGATTATTCCTTGTATTTCAGACGCATCAGTTGTAATATCACCATTTTCACATCTAATTTGTGTTATTTGGATCTTCTATCTTCTTTTTTTAGTTAGCCATGCTAATGGCTTGTCAATTTTATTTATCATTTCAAAACCAACTTTTTGATTCCTTGATCTTTTGTATTGTTTTTTCGCTTTCAATTTCATTAAGTTCTGCTCTGATCTTAATGATTTCTTTCTGTCTGCTAACTTTGGGTTTGGATTGTTCTTGTTTTTCTAGTTCTTTAAGGTAAAGTGTTAGGTTGTTCACTTGCCATTTTTCCATTCTTCTGAGGTGAGCATTTAATGCAATAAAGTTCCCCCTTAGTACAGCTTTTGCCGTATCCCACAGGTTTTGGTGTGATGTATCATTATTTGCATTAGTTTCAATAAATTTTTTGATTTCCTGCTTGATTTCTTCT
>NW_007731854.1:1573-30687 GCF_000696425.1 Galeopterus variegatus
CCTTGTCAGTCATTTCAAGGGCTTCTTGTTCTATCGTGTAAGGGGGGTCGTGTGGGGGTGAACTCTCGCAGTTTTTGTTTGTCTGAGAAATATACTATTTGCCCTTCATTTCTGAAGGATATCCTTGCAGGGTAGAGTATTCTTGGCTAACAATCTCTGTCTTTTAGTATTTTGAATATATCATCCCATTCCTTTTTGGCTTTTAGGGTTTGTGATGAAAAGTCTGATGTTAGTCTGATTGGGGCTCCCTTATTAGTGATTTAACACTTCTCTCTTGCAGCTTTTAAGATTCTCTCTTTGTCTTTGAGTTTTGCCAATTTGACTATAACATGTCTTGCACAAGACTTTTGGGTTGAATACGTTTGGGGATCTTTGAGCTTCCTGAATCTGAAGATCTGTGTCTTTTCCAATAACTGGGAAGTTTTCTGCCACTATGTTGTTGAATATGTTTTCAATGTAATCGCCTTTTTCCTCCCCTTCTGGAATACCCATGACTCAGATATTGAATGCTTAAGGTTGTCTGATATCTCTCTTAGATTGTCTTCAAAGCTTTTAATTCTTTTTTTCTTTTATTTTCTTTTTTTTTTTTTTTTGTCTGCCTGTGTTATTTCAAACAGACCATCTTCAAGGTCAGAAGTTCTCTCTTCTACTTCTGCAAGTCTGCTGGTTAAACTCTCTGTTGTGTTTTGTATTTCGTTGAATGAATTCTTCAGTTTAGCAAGCTCTCCTGTATTCTTTTGGGGGGCATTGATTTCCTTGTACATTTCTTCTTTCAGGTCCTGTATACTTTTCCTCATTTCATCATGTTGTCTAGATGAGTTTTCTTGTATCTCATTCAGTTTCCTTAGAATTATCACTCGAAATTTCTTGTCAGACATTTCAAGGGCTTCTTCTTCTATAAGATCTAAAGCTTGAGGGTTATTACCCTTTGGTGGTGTATTTTCTTGATTTTTCCTATTTCTGGTATCTTTCCTTTGATGTTTAGTCATTGTGGCAGGGAGCTTCACAGTCCACAGGTTTGACACTATTGTCTGGCTAGGATGTTGCTGGGGTTGCCAATTTGGTATGACTACTTCAGTGTCTACTCAGTTGGCCACTAGTGCCTTGCATGTGTGGTTGCCTCGGGTCTTGGGCCTCTCCGGAGAGCTGCCTCTCTGGTCAGCATGCATTAGCCAGGCTGGGGATGGTGTCGGGTGGCGGCGGTGAGGCTTACCTGCTGGGTCACATGCTGGAACCACAAGGTCTCTGTGGAGCTTCCTCCTCCCCTGCTGGACATCTCCCTGCTCTGCGCACACTGGGCCAGGCTGGGTATTGAATTGGGTGGCAGCGGTTAGGCCTACTGGCTGGGTTGTATGCCAACACTGCAGGGCGTGTGGTCTCTGTGGAGCTTCTGCCTCTCCTGCTGGATGTCTCCCTGCTCCACACACACTAGTCCAGGCCAGGGATGGAGTCAGGTGGTGGCAGTAAGGCCTACCTGCTGGGTCATGTGCTGGCACCGCAGGGCGGGTCCTTTTATTTCTTTTTCTTATCTAATTGCTCTGGCTAGGACTTCCAGTACTATGTTGAATAGAAGCAGTGAAAGTGGGCGTTCTTGTCTTGTTCCTGATTATAGTGGAATGAATTTTGTCCCCCTAAAACTCATTGAAGCTTGAATTGTGTCCCCCAAGTTTTACATATTAGAAACTTAGCCCCCACTGTGACTGTTAAGAGAGTGAAAAATCCTACTATGGTAATTGAAAGGTGGAACCTTGAAGAGGTGATTGGATTGGAGGACTGTGCATTGTTGAATGGATTAAAAATGGTAGTCAGGGGCATGGTTCTTTAAAAGAAGAGGAGAGTATCTCTCTCTCTCTCTCTCTCTCTCTCTCTCTCTCTCTCTCCTTCCACCATCTTGCAATATGGGACTCCTGGGTCACTGTCACCACTGCCAGATGGACTTTCAACTTCCCAGCCTCAGAAACTGTAAGCAATAAGTTTTACTTTCTTTATAAATCACTTAGTTTCAAGTATTTTGTTATAAGCAGCACAAACAGACTAATACACTGATCTAAGAGAAAAAGCTTTCAGCTTTTCCCCGTTCTGTATGATGTCAGCTGTGGGTTTGTCATATATGGTCTTTATTGTATTGATGTACATACCTTCAATGCCTAGTTTGTTAAGAGTTTTTGTCATGAA
Source organism: Galeopterus variegatus (assembly GCF_000696425.1). Classification (NCBI taxonomy): domain Eukaryota; kingdom Metazoa; phylum Chordata; class Mammalia; order Dermoptera; family Cynocephalidae; genus Galeopterus; species Galeopterus variegatus. Next base: position 3,749 of record NW_007731854.1, read on the forward strand.
GAAATGTTTAATTTTGTCAAATGCTTTTTCTGCATCAATTGAAATGATCATATGGTTTTCGTCTTTATTTCTGTTAATGTGGTGGGTATCACATTTATTGATTTGCATATGTTAAAGCATCCTTGCATTCCTGGGATAAATCCCACTTGATCATTGTGAATGATCTTTTCAATATGCTGTTGGATGCAATTTGCTAGTATATTCTTGAGAAATTTTGCATCTATGTTCATCAGGGATATTGGCCTGTAATTTTCTTTTTGTTGTTGTGTCCTTGTCTGGTTTTGGAATCACAGTAATGCTGACCTCTTGAAATGAGTTGGGAAATATTCCCTCCTGCACAATTTTTTGAAATAATCTGAAGATACTTGGTATTAGTTCTTTAAATGTTTGGTAGAATTCAGCAGTGAAGCCACTAGGCCCTGGCCTTTTTTTAATGGAAGACTTTGTATTATTGACTCAGTTTCCTTACTTATTATTGATCTGTTCAGATTTTCTATTTCTTTGTAATTTAATCTTGGTAGGTTGCATTTGTCCAGGAATTTATCCATTTCTTCCATGTTATCAAATTTTTTGGCATATAGTAGTTCATAATAGTCTCTTATGCTTCTTTGTATTTCTGTGGTAAAAGTTGCAATGTCACCTTTTTCATTTCTGATTTGATTTATTTGAGTCTTCTCACTTTTTCATTGGTTAGTCTAGCTAAAGTTTTGTCAATTTTTTTTATCTTTTCAAAAAACCAACTTTTCTTTTCACCAATCTTTTAAATTGTTTTTTAGTTTCCATTTTATTTATTTCTGCTCTGAGCTTTATTATTTCTTTCCTTCTGTCAATTTCGGGTTTAGTTTGTTGTTGTTTTTCTAGTTCCTTTAGGTGCATTGTTATTTCTTCTCTCTTGATTATAGGCATTTATTACTACAAACTTTCCTCTTAGAACTGCTTTTCTTGTGTCCCATAGGTTTTGGTATTATGTATTTGCATCCTCATTTGTCTCAAGGGAGTTTTTATTTCTCTTTTAATTTCTTCATTAACGCATTGGATGTTTAGGAGCATGTTGTTTAATTTCCATATATTCGTAAAATTTCCAAAGGTTTTCTTCTTAATGATTTCTATTTTTATACTACTGTGGTCAGAAAATATATTTGATATGATCTCTGTCTTTTAAATTTTGTGTAGACTTGTTTTGTGGCCTACCATATGATCTCTCCTGGAGAATGTTCCATGTGCGGTTGAGAAGAATGTGTATTCTGCTGCTGTTGGATGGAATGTTCTATAAATGTCTGTAGGATCCATTTGTTCTATGGTGCAGTTTAAGTCAGATGTTTCTTTGTTTTCTGTTTAGATGATCTGTCCATAGTTGAAAGCAGGGTGTTAAAGGCCCCTACTATTATTAAATTGCAATATATCTCTCCCCTTAGGTCTAACAATATTTATATTACACACACACACACATATACATATACCCTATATATACACGGGTGCTCTGGTGTTGGGTGCATATATATTAACAGTTGTTATATCCTTTTGTTTATCAATCCCTTTATCAATATATAATGGCCTTCTTTGTCTCTTTTTGCAGCTTTTTATTTAAAGTCAATTTTATCTAAGTATGGCTATTCCTGCTCAATTTTGGCTTCTGTTGTCATGGAATAATTTTTTCCAGACCTTCACTTTCAGTCTATGTTTGTCTTTAATAGTTAGGTGAGTCTCTGGTAGGCATTATATCACTGGGTCTTGTTTTTTTAATCCATTTATCCACTCTAAATCTTTTAATTGGAGAGTTTAATCCATTCATATTCATGGCTATTACTGATATGCAAGAATTTATTCTTGCCATTATGTTGTTTTCTGGTTGTTTTGTAGATCCTTAGTTCCTTTCTTTTTCTCTTGTTATTTATCTCTATGAATTGTTGATTTTCTGTGGTGCTTAGCTTTGTTTTCTTTCTCTTTCTCATTTGTGTGTCTGCTGTAATTTCTTTTTTCATGGTTACCTAGAGGCTAACATAAACAGCCTTGTAGTTATAATCTGTTTTAAGCTGATAGCAACTTCACTTTAGTCACATGAAAATACTCTAGACACCCCCCCACACACACACACACAATTTATATTTTTGTTGCCTTAATTTGTGTTTGTATTTATTGTATGTTCCTTAGCCACTAATTGCAGCTACTGTGGAGTTTTTTGTTTGGTTGGTTTGTTTGTTGTTTTTACCATTTTGACTTTAAACCTTCATATTAGAGGACTGAAGGACTTACATAGCACTATTACTTCACTGAGATGTTCTGAGTTTGATTTGTGAATTTACCTCTGCAGGTGAGTTTTGTACTTCATGTTTTCATGATAGTAATTATCGTCTTTTCACTTCCAGTTGTAGCGTTCCCTTAAGCATTTCTTGTAAGGCTGGTCTAGTAGTGATGGATCCCCTCAGTTTTTGCTTGTCTGGGAAGGTCTTTATTTCTCCCTCTTTTCTGAAGGACAGCTTTGCTGAATAAAATATTCCTGGCTGACAATTTTTCTTTCAGGACTTTAAATGCATCATCTCGTTCTCTCCTGGCCTGCAAAGTTTTTGTTGAGAAATTTGCTGATAATCTAATAGAGGTTCCCTTATTGGTAACTTGACTCTTTTCTCTTAGGTTTAGAATTTTCTCTTTGTATATGATTTTTGACAGTTTGATTATGGTGTGTCTCAGGTAGGATCTTTTGGGGTTGTGTCTAATTGGGGACCTTTGAGCTTCCTGAATCTAAGTGCCCATATCTTTCCTAATACTTGGGAAGTTTCCAGCTATTATTTCATTATTTTCTTTTCTTTGCTTTGCTTTTTTTTTTGTTATTTTTTTTCCTTTTTTCATTCCTATTCCTATTATTTTACTAAATAGGGTTTGTGTGCCTTTCTCTAACTCCTCTCCCTCTAAAACACCTATAATTCAAACATTTGTTTGCTTAATGGTGTCCCATACATCTCATAGTCTTTCTTCATTCTTTCTCATTCTTATTTCTTTTTTTCCCTCTGACTGAGCAATATCAAAAGATCCATCTTCAAATTAAGAAATTCTCTCTTCTTCTTGATTTAGTCTGTTCTTAAAGCTCTCACTCATATATTTTATTCCATTCATTGAATTCTTCAGCTCCAAGATTTCTGTTTGGATCTCTTTTATGTATCTATCTCTTTGTTAAATTTCTCATTTAAATCATGAATTGTTTTTCTGATTTCATTGAATTATTTGTTGTGTTCTCTTGTATCTCATTGAATTGAATTTTATTAAGACCATTATTTGAAATTCTTTTACAGGCATTTTGTAACTGTCCTTTTCTTTGTCATCTGTTACTAGAAATGTATTGTGTTCCTTTGAGGGTACTGTGTTTCCTTGCTATCTCATGTTTCTTGTGTTCATATGTTGATATCTGCACATCTAACGTAGTAGTTGCCTTCCCCAATATTATGGAGATTATATAGAAATGACTTTTTCCTGTACATGAGTCCTAGGGCATCTGTTGGATACATTGCATTGGCTTTTCTGGGAGGAGTGGACTCAGTAGCATAATTTCTATGCAGTTTATTTGGTGATAATCCTCATCAGCAATGTCTACAAATGTCTCAGTGGCCTAGACTGTGAGAGTTTGTGCCAACGCTGGCTCTGTTTTGCTGAGTCAGAGACTCTGGGCTGGTTGTTGAGCCACACATATGCAGTAACAGAGGGCCCATCAGCTGTTTGTAAGTCTCTCTGAGGCACAGAGCTGCTGCCTGACTGGCTTTCGGGCCAGGCATGAGCAAGCAGCACTGAAGCTGTCTTTCCCAGAGGGACATGTGCTGCCTAACCAGCTTTTGGGCTGGATACAAATGTGCCTGAGTGAAGGTTTGGGATGTTAAGCAGCTCTGAAAAGGCCTGTCAGAGAAGTAGATGCCACTGCCTGCCAAGGAGCTGACATGCATGGGCACAGCAAGGCCTGGTAGCTCTGTGGATGGCTGCCAGGTGGAGGTAGAACCATCACCCGATACACTGTCCAACAGGAAGCAGGCATGCGTCAGTCCAGCAGGGGCCAGCATCTGTGTGGAGGGCCACTGGATTAGCTGTCTAGTCTGGAGCAGGCCCACAAGAGTGTAGAAGGACCCAACCACTTCATAGAGGCCTGCTAGGTGGAGGCAAAACTGCTGCCCAGTCCACTGCCAGGCAAGGGGTAGGCAGGCACCAGTAAAGCAGGGCCCAGCAGCTCTGTGAGGGCCACCAGATAGGCTGTTGAGCCTGGAGCAAGCATCCTAGGCTGCAGCTAGGCCCAGCAGCTCTGTAGAGACTGCCATGGAGAGGCAAAGATGCTGCCCAATCACTGCCAGTTGGGAAGCATATGCACACTAGTGCAGCAGCTCTGGGGAGGGCCACAGGAGGAGTTGGAGCTACCACAGTACTGTCAGGCAGACATGGGCACCTGTGAAATCAACAGGCCAGTGGATTGTTCAGGGCAGTGCATGAAAATGCTGTGGACCACGACATATAGGTAGCTTCCCTGCTGAATGGGCCTACCTATTCTCCTAGTGAGGAAAGGGGATGCCACATGGGGTCAGATGCTACAGTCTCTATCTTTCTGTCTGGCCTAGATTCCAGGTAGCCATGGTTGTAGTCCTGCCAGCACCCATGTGAACATGGTAGAATGGAGGTGGGGCCTCGGGGTGGAGAAAGTCAGTTTCCACCAGCCCCCAAGGAAGAATGAAGTTTAGCTGTGGGTTCAGATTCAAGAGGGCACTGTGCTGTAGACTCTTAGGTCAGGAAACTTAGAGTTGCTCTACCTGGTCTTCTACTATGAGGTTGCACAACTAAACAAACTTCTAGCTACCCTCCAAACTGATTTGGGGCCTGTGAGAACTGAGAGACTCTCTTGTGGCAAGGACTGCTGGCATTTGCAGTGGCAGTGGAAACACCTGGGGTTTGTCCAGCTTACCTTCTCTCTGCCTGGCTCTGAGCTGGTGCCTGTGGGGAGACAGTGAGGCAGAGGCAGGATGCTCTGCTCTGATCTTAATTATTTCTTCCTGTCTACTAATTTTGGCATTGGATTGTTCTCATTTTTCTAGTTCTTTGAGATTTAATTTTAGGTTGTTTATCTGAAGCCTTTCTATTCTTTTGATGTAAGCATTTATTGCAATAAACTTCCCTCTTAGTACTGTTTTTTCAGTACCCCCATAGGTTTTCATATGATGTGCTTGTATTTTCATTTGTTTCAAGGAATTTTTTGATTTTCTGCATTATTTCTTCTTTGATACATAGGTCATTCTGGAGCCTGTTTTTTAATATCCATGTATTTGTATACAATTTTTTGTACACAATTTGTATACAACTTTTTTTCCAAAGTTTTGATTGTTGTTAATTTCTAATTTTATTCCATTGTAGTCTAAAAATATAGTTGGTATGATTTCAATCTTTTCAAACTTGTTGAGACTTAATTTGTGGCCTAACATGTGGTCTATCATGGAGAATAATCTGTGTGTTGATGAGAAGAATGTATATTCTGCAGTTGCTGGATGAAATGTTCTGTAAATGTCTGTCAAGTCCATTTGATCTAAAGTCCTGTTTAAATCTACTATTTCTTTGCTAATTTTTGTCTAGATGATCTGTCCAATGCTGAAAGTGGCATGTTAAAGTCACCAACTATTACTGTTTTTAGGGTCTACCTCTCCCCTTAAATCCAGTAACAGTGACTTTACATATCTGGGTGTTCCAATGTTGGGTACATATATATTTGTGATTGTTATACCTTCTTGCTGCATTGAACCTTTTGTCATTATAAATGTCCTCCTTTGTCTCTTTTTATAGTTCTTTGTTTGAAGTCTTTTTTGACTTCTGATGTAAGTATGGCGACTCCTGTTCATTTTTGGTTTCCATTTGCATGGAATATCTTTTTCCATCTCTTCACTTTTAGTCTATGTGTGTCTTTATTGGTGAAGTGAGTTTCTTGCAGACAGCATATAGCTGGGTCTAATTTTTTAATCCATTCAGCCTGTCTGTATCTTTTATGTGGGGAATTAAATCCATTTACATTCAGGGTTGTTATTGAAAGGTACTACCTCGCTCCTGCCATTTTTTTATTTCTTTATGGCTGTTTTATATTTCTTTTGCTCCTTTCTTTCCCTTCTATTATTTGTCTTTGCTGTTTGATGGTTTTTCTTTTGTGTTTGTTTTTGCATGTTTTTTTGGGGGGGGAGTGATAAGATACACTTTCTCTTTCTCATTTGCATATGTGTACTACTAATGGTTATTATTCCTTGTGTATTTATGATGATATATATTGCTCTTTTGATTCCAGATGTAGGACTCCATTGAGGATTTATTGAAGGGCCAATCTCGTGGTGGTGAACTCCCACAGATTTTGTTTGTCTGGGAAAGATACTATTTCTCCTTCATTTCTGAAGGAAAGCTTTGCTGAATATAGTATTTTTGGTTGGCAGGTTTTTTTTTTTTTTTTTTCTTTTAGCACTTTGAATATGTTCTCTCACTGTCTCCTGCTCTGAAGGGTTTCTGCTGAGAATTCTGCTGTTAGATGATTTGACACTTTTTTCTTGTTTTTTTTTTTTTTTTTTTTTTTTTTTTTTTTTTTTTTTTTTTTTTTTTTTTTTTTTTTTTTTTTTTTTTTAACCACCAGAAGCTAGAGGAGAGACCTGGAGCAGATTCTCCCTCACAGCCCTTGGGAGGAACCAGCCCTGCTGAAACCTTGGTATTTCAGCCTCCAGACTGTGAGACAATAAATTTCTGTTGTTTAGGGCACTCAATTTGTAGTACTTTGTTTTTTGTTTTTGTTTTTTGTTTTTTTCCTTTTTTGTGACCGGTAACAGGATCGCAACCCTCGGTGTCGCGCCCATACCACGACCAGCAACGGGATCACAACCCTCGGTGTCACGCCTGCACCGCACTCAACCAGTGAGCAGACCGGTCTCTATATGGGATCTGAACTCTTGGCAGGAGCGCCACCGTGCTCCCAAGCACCGCACTCTACCGAGTGCACCACTGGGCCGGCCCTCTCTTGCTGTTTTTAAAATTCTTTCTTTGTCTTTGACTTTTGACAATTTGACTATAATGTGTCTTGGGGAGTCCCTTTTGGGGTTGAATCAGTTTGGGGATCTTTAAGCTTCTTGGATCTGTGAGGCTATATCTCTCCCAATACTTTGGAAGTTTTCGGCTATTATTTTATTAAATAGGCTTTCAGTGCCTTTTCCTTTGTCTTTCCTTTCTGGTACACCCATAATACAGATGTCTGTATGCTCAAGTTTATCAGAAAGATCTCGTAGGCTCTCTTCATTTTTAAAAATTCTTTTTTATTTTGCTTTTGCTTTTTTGTTTTGTTTTGGCCCAACTTTGTTAATTCAAAAAACCTGTCTTTTAGTTCAGAAATTCTTTATTCTGCTTGTTCTAGCCTGTTGCTTGTGCTCTCAGCTATATTTTTTTTTTATTTCATTGAAGGGCTTCTTCAGTTCCAAGATTTCTGCTTGATTATTTTTTATTGTTCCTATTGCTCTGTTTAATTTCTTATACATGTCCTGATGTTTTTACTTCATTGTGACTTCTGTTTATTCTTTCACCCATTATGTTGAGTTTCCTTAACTTTGGCATTTGAGATTCCTCTTAAGGTGATTCACCAGTTTCCTGTTGTTTGGAGTCTGATATCAGAGAATTGTAGTCTTCTTTTGGGGAAGTCATGTTTTCCTGTTTTTTCATGCTTCTAATATCTCTGTGTTGATGTCTGGGCATCTGGTGGTATAGTTGCTCCTTTTAATTTTTGGAGTGGTTTTTGAGGGGAGAGACTCTTGCCCGTAGAAGTGTTTTATATGGACAGGTTGGGCTTCATAGGTTTGGTTCTGGGTGAGCATGACAGTAAGTCCTGGCTTGCTCCTCACACCTCCACTGGTGCAGCAGACCACTGCATCTGATAGGATACTGTGCTCCAATGGAAAGTGGCATGGATCTAGGTGGCTTGAACACCCCCAGCACACTCTCCATTGGTGATGATGGGCTCACTACAGCAGGCAGACCTCTGAGCTCCTGGGGGAGGAGGGCATGGATCCAGACAACCAGTGCAAGGGACCAGCACAGCCCATGTTCATTGTCTGCTAGGGCAGGGTTGAGGCATTAAATCAAATGGGGCTCTGAGCTCCTGGGGTTGGGGGGAAGGTTGGCATGGATCCAGACAACCAGCATGCTCCTCCCATTCTCTGCTGGTATGGGCAGTTCCCCTATGTCAAGCAGGGCTCTGAGCTGGGAGGAAGGAGAGCGTGTAACCAGGCAGGCAATATGCTCCCCTCATGCTCTCCACTGGGGTGTGAAGGGCTGCTGTAGGATGATGAGCTCCCCTGGCTCCTATGCCAAAATGGTGACATCCAGTGGCAGCCCAAGACTGAGTGTGGTAGGCGTGACTCCCTTTTTGTTCCCCTCTGGGAAAATACAGTCATGTGGGCTCTTAACTGCTTCACATGCTGGACTCACTGTCCATGAGGGTAGTGTGGTTACTCCGCAGCCTGATTTGCAGGTGTCCACAGTGAGAGTGCAGGCCACCATCCCCCTCCACAACCTACCTTGTCCTGGCAGAGCAAGTTTTCTCCAGTCTTCACACCAGTCCTGATTTGGAATTTCCCCCATACTTCAATGTTGCTGTCTCAAGTTTCCAGGTCTTGGGGGACTTTCCTCACTGTTTAGCTGGATCCATTGCTTTTCCTAGACACTCTACTCTACAGGTGAATATCTATTTGTTGCTTTGGGCCTTTTTTGCAGTAGACATGAGGGCTGGCTGCCTCTAATCAGCCATCTTGCCAAAAAAGAACAGGACTGTGTACTAGTCCGTTTTTGTGTGGCTATAGCAAAATACCTGAGCCTGGGTAATTTATAAGGAAAAGAGGTTTATTTGGCTCACAGTTCTGGGACAGCTATATCTGGCTTGGGCCTCAGGCTGCTTCTGCTCATAATGGAAGGTGACAGGGCAGCTGATGGGTACAAGGAGATCACATGGCAGTAGAAAGCAAGAGAGGGAAGAAAGGTGACAGGGTCCTTTAAACAACTAGCTCTTGTGGGAACTATTAAAGCAAGAAGTCACTCACTACCCCCTCCATGGAGGGCATTAATCTATTCATGAGGGACCTGCCCCCATGACCCAAACTGCTTCCAACACTGCCATACCGCCGGATTTCAACATGAGCTTTGAAGGGACAAAGATTAGGCGGACAAACATATCCAGACTATATCAGATGATGTTTTCTATTTCTGCAAATAATGCCATTGAAATTTTGATAGGAACTGCATCGAATGTATAGGTTACTTTGTATAATATGATAGTAATATTCTTTCAATTAATGAACACAGGATGTTTCACTATTTCTCTGTGTCTTTAATTTTTTCATCAATGTTTTATCATTTTAGTGTACATGTTTTTCTTTGTATACGTTTACCTTTAGTGTACACTTTTAAAAGAATACTTAGGATAAACTTTGGTTATTTTATTATTTTTGTTGTCATTGTAAATGGAATTATTTTCTTAATTTTCCTTTTAGGATAATTTGGTGTTAGTGGGGGGGGGAGTTGGGAGGGGGCACTTTTGATTGTTACAGTGACTGGATGAGTCACTATTGGCATTTAGTAGTTAGAGACCAGGAAGCCAGACATAACCTCATTCAATGAATTGACCCATATCACACATGACTGCTGAAGGTCCCACCAAGACTCCATGTAATGGGAAATCATTTTTATAACTATCAGAACATAGAGGCTTCTGGTCAAAATGGTGGAATACACAGTCCCCAGCATCACTCTCTCCCACAAATCAACCAGTTTACAGCTATTAAAAAGCAACGACAGCCAAGTTGGGCCTGCTAGAGATCAGGGGAAGAGGAGGAGAGACCCATGGATTGCATGAAGGCAGGAGAAGCCACAATGAGAGAAAGAAAAAATCGCTCTAACTGTTTCAAGCCCCAGCTGCTTCAAGGTTGGACCTGGTGAGTGCACAGAGCAGAAGCTGGCAAAGGCTGCAGCTGTGCCCTTTGGATGAAGTTGCTTGGAGGCAGCAGGGGAGAAGAGGGACTTGGTGACCCCCAGGCCAGCAAGATCACTAATAAGGTTCCCATGGACCCACATAGGAGCAAGGAGCCACAACAATTGAAAAAAAAGGAGCCACTCAGAGGCCGGTGAGTCATTGCAAGGGACCAGCACACTGTCCATCCCATGGGAAGTGTTTGCAGCACGGGCGGCGAGGGAGATGGGCCCACCAGGAGAACACTGGGGCACAGCAAAGATAGCTGACCAGCACCCGAATCACAAAGGACCACTCAGAGGAGACTGATCAGGAATATAGAATTGCATGGGGTGCAGTTTGATGAAAAGACTCAGGCCCAGATCAGAGTTTCTACACAATCCAGGTTTACCAGGCCTCTGGAGAGCCGGAAGCACCTATGAGGTCAACCATTGAAACCTGAGCTGCACAAAAAACCTTCCCTAGGGAATCAGCAGCAAAGCAGCAACTTAGCTAAACCACACAGCTCAAGTACTGGTCCCCACAGGAAGTTCCCCCATTTTAGAAGTAAGCAAAGGCTGAAAAATTAGTACCAGTCCAAGCACACCACCCATGCCTCGGGACCCACCTGGGGTCCCAAGGCATGGATCTGAGGACCAGACACCCCTCCCATAACCAGGCACACTACAAGCACCTTGGGGCCTGCCTGGGGACCTGAGGCTTGGAGCTGGGGACCAGACCCCCTTCCCACAACCAGGCATACCACCAGCACCTCAGGGCCTACCTGGGGTCCTAAGGCATGGAGTGGGGACCAGACCCCCCCACACACAACCAGGCACACCCCCAGCACCAAGGAGCATGCCAAAACATCACCTCCATGTGGGTGGCCCACCACAATAACCACAGCTGCCACAAAAGTGGCTAGATGTCACAACCACCATGCAGATGGTCTTCCAGCCACTGGAGTGCATTGACACAAGGAGAGTCACCAGTAGAGACCAAAGAAAAGAAGAGGATATCTCTCTCCACAAAGCCCATTCCAGAGCGACAGAAGATGCATCTGCTCTACGATAATATTGGGGGACCTGAACACACTTCTCAGCATTGGACAGATCATCTAGGCAACAAATCAACAGAGTAACCATTACTCTTTCAGAAGGAGAGAAGAAATCTAGGGCTATCAGAGGTGGGAGGAGGGAAGGAGAGGGGGACAGGGAGAGATTGAACAAGGGGCATAAAGAATAAGTACAATTTGTAACAATATATGCTAGTAATATTGATTTGATCAACATATGACGACTTTGAACCCCAAAAATATGTATAATCAATTATGACTCAATACAAATTTTTTTTAAAAAAGAATATACATATTGTTTTGTGTCATCCAGATTAAACAGTGTACTGAGTTTTGTGTTATTATTAACTTTTTCCTAAAGGGAACTGTTAGTGTGAGTGGTCACCAGCTCCACCCCAAGTTCTCATTCAGTTCTGTTAAAGGGGATACCTTCCATGGCATACCTTCTGAAGTAATCCACACATCTAGCAGTCCAAATGGTTGCAAGTTTGAGCATAGGTGGTGGCTGTTTTTGCCCAATATTGCAGGCAGGAACCTGAAGATGAGGAAACTAAGGGCAATAAGACAAATGTTTTAAAGGCATTCAACAAGGTAAGTCTTTATCTAATAATAACACAGTTGTTGCTTGATCACGATTGGCCAACACCACCCCTGGTTTGGGCATTTTCCTAGGTGGGCCATACCATACATTTTGGCCTTTGATGTTATTGATAGATACAAGCACATCATAGATGAGAGCCTCATTCGGAAACCCGTAAGAGTGAGCTAACTTCCATCCCCTCCTTTAAGAATCCTGGGGAGACTATAGTGGTTGAGGTAGGGCACCCACCTAAATAAAAAAGGAGAACAAACTGTGATGCCAGAGGAAACTTATTCCTCCATGGAATGAAAATACCAAGCCACCTGCAAGGGAAATATCATTTTAGTTTCCAGTCTATTACAGTATTACCAGGTGGGAGGTCCTGTGGCAAATGTAGAACAAGTCCCTCATCCTGCCAGATTAGTGGCAGTCCTTCCTCTTGTACCTGTAACTTTAGATCTCTGGTTATTGGTGTACATTCTACAAGCCAGTCACATGCAGACATATGTCATAGAGGGCTTCATCTTAAGTGACACTGTTGGCAGTAGTTTCTGAAGCCTGAAGATCTCAGTATTTTGTGGGCAAGATGTAGTCTGTTTGTTACCTCCCAGGTGTTTTTTTTTTTTTTTTGGGGGGGGGTCTTGATGTCCAGACTTAAAATGAACCCAGTCAGCCAAGTTGGAGAGTGTTAGCAAGTCCTCTAGCAAGACAGGTCAGGCTGTAGCTGAGGCATTGGCCTCATGATTTCCCAGCAAGGTGGTTGAGGAACAAGCTGACACATGCCATACAGATACCTGGGCCATGGGCTGGGTGCAACCTTCCCAAGTCTTGCCATAGTTTGGCACCCCATACTGACTTACCAAGTATTGTCCAGTGTTCTTTGTGCTGCTGGGGCATCCAAGTAGTCAGGCCTCTCTAAACAGCTCAGCTGTCTATGGCTACACTAAGCTGCATTGGCTTATGGGTCAATACAATCCACATTGCTTGCAATTCAGCCTACTGGCTACTTTGTGTAGTTCCTTCCTCAAACAAGAGGATGTCAGAGTCCAACTAGACAGCAGAGGAATGCCAGGTGGGTGGATTCCCTCAGCTGCTTCCATCTGTGTACCAGGCATCCTGGGGAGGAGTACCTATGCCTTCCTGCACGTGGGGGAAAGGTGGAGCGACATCTGCTAGTGTTGAGGTAGGGTCAAGATCCACATATATAACCAGCCCCGACAGCATGTGTAGTTTTATGACAATGGACTAGTGATGTAACAGCTCTGTTGGCGTAAGTAGGTATGCCATTTCTGTAATGTTCTTACCTAAGTACAAGCACTCTTCAGCTTCTAAAATACGTCCTTAATCCATCTACCTACTGGCAAGGAGGTATGCGCTTCCACTGGCAAGTCGATTGTCAAGACTTAGATCTGCTGCAATGCCAGATAGACATCCAGGAGCTGTTTTTCAATAGGTCTGTACCTGGTTTCCATGCCTTTCCATAGTTGTGACCAGAATCCTAATGGGATGCATTTTCCATTTTGCTTCTGCCATAGGCCCCAACCAAATCCCTCTGGATAAACACTAACAAACAATTCACATCCTACATCTGGCATCAACATTTCTAAGGCCTGTACCTGTTTGACAACCAATTTAGCTTTATCAAATGCCTCTTTCTGGGGAGCATTTCAGTCCCATCAAGCCCCCTTCTTCACTATAGCATAAAGGTTTCCTAAGATTCGTGACAAGTGAGGGATACATGGGTGCCAGTAGTCTAATAACTCTACAAAATTAGTAAGTCCTTCACAGTTTTAGGTATATATTTTCCCAATCACAGCCTCCAGTATAACTTTTGTCTTACCCAACCAGATTACACTGAGGAGTTTTACCAACTGCCCAGGCTTTTGTATCTTGTTTGAGTTTATCTTTCATCCCCAGGTCTCCAACTGTGCCTGTACAGACACTGCTGCTTGGGAGACAGAAGGAAAACCATCACTATTAACAATACCTTAAGATTTCAGACTACAGAAAAGATTTCTGAAACTATAACAAGTTTATCTATAAACATTTATCCCATAAACATTTACCTAATGTATTCATTTTTAACAATTATGTTTGAATTGCTCATAGAAAACAAAGCTAGCCATTTAAGATATGTGTACAGCTCCAGGGAAAGCCCAGCAGCCAGTCCTCATAGCTTTAGCTCAGAAACAATCAAACATGTATCAAGATTATCACAGAAGCAATGATTTAAAACTAGTTTTATAGAACTATGGTTACAAGAGGTGGGAAAGGGGAAAGGGGATTAGGGAGAAATTGGGTAATGGACACAAAGAATAATTATGTTTTGTAATGATGAACATGCTAATAATACTGATTTAACCATCACATATTGTACACAAATACTGACAGTTGACTCTTTACCCCATAAATATATATAACAAATTGTGTTTAAAAAAAAGAAATAAAAAATTTTTTAAACTAGATTTATTTATCAATGATTACTAAAGCCATGTGACCTTGGAAAGCATTTAGGCTTATTTACTTAATTTATGAGCATGCATTACTCAAAAGCCAATTTGATACCATATAGACAATATACACACATGTATAGACATCAACATACATATAGGCACAACATACAGCTTACATATATATATACATGTACACATAAAAACACAGAAACAAAGACAGTATAGCTTTAAAAGCAAGGTAGCAAATTTACATCTCAAAACATAGAGAAAAAATACAATCCTTTCCAAGAAGTAGTTTGGGTATGTAAGAGAAGACATAGATGAAACTTTGAAAATGAGTGTCAAGACAAAACAAAATCATAGAAATTCACCATAAGGCTTTATAAGAGCAAGAGTAAATAGGACTGAACCCACTAACAACTTTTGGAGCCTTAAGAGCAAGGCAACAGACCCCAAAAATAGGTCATTGGTGCCATGGTTATGTTCCTTTGGGGGCTCAGAGTCACCAGAAGCCCTTGACAGGAATCATACCAACAGGAGAAAGAGGCCGAGGGAAATAGGCTTAAAAGAAAATAAACTCAAACAAAACTAAGGTGAAAAGAAGCCCTTTCAGGATGTGGGGCCAGCCCTGAAGACACCTGAAAGGTTTAGGCAATGCAACAATAATTTACATCTCTAAGGGGTTAGTTCTCTCGCTGGGAATTGAACCCAGGCTGCCTGATTACTAGGCAGGCACTTTAACCAACTAAGCCACAGAACCACTCAAGTGAAAGCCCAGAATCTTAACCATTTGACTATAGTTGGAATGTCCTTTTGCAAGTCCCATAGGGAACCCAAAGCAGGCTGTCTGAGTTTTTAAAGGAAGACAGCTGTTTAAGACAGGAGCTCTCCTAAAAATAAATAAATAAATTCACACACACACACAAAAAAAAAAAAAAAACGGGGGGGGGGGGGGAAGATAAAACAACCACAACTTTTTTTTGCAGTTCTTACAACAAGAAAATGGAGGGGACACACCTGGGTTGGAGGGGGGAGAGGGAGGAGGGAGGGAGGTTTCGGTAACGGGCCACAATAATCAACCACATTGTATATCGACAAAACAAAATGAAAAAAAAAAAAAAAAGACAGGAGCTCTCTTAAAACACACACACACAAGAAAAAAAAAACCCACAGAGAGCATGGGCAGGAGCCAAGGGCAGCCCCTTGCTCAGAAGCAGACAAGAAACAGAGCACACCTGGGGTCCAAGGCAAGAGCTTTAGGCAGTGACCCTCACCTGGCAGAAGGCAGGAGCATGCAAAAACCACCAATTATGCACAGGTGGCTCACCACAGCCACTGCCACAGTCACGGCTGCCACAAAAGCAGCTTGCCACCACAGTAACAGCCACAGCCACCATGCAGGTGGCCAACCAGACACTCAACTGCATTGTCACAAGGATAGTCACCAGTGGAGACTGGGAAAAGAAGAGGAAGTCTCTCTCCTCAAAGCCCATTCTATAGTAATAGAAGAAGCAACTGCTCTACCAGATGACCAGACATCAATGTAGAGATACTAGAAATATGAAAATCCAAGAAAATATGACCACCAAAAGAATATAATAATTCTCAAATAACAGACCTTATAGAGCAGGAAACCCTTGAAATGACTGAAAAGGAATTCTGAGCAATAATCTTAAGGAAATTCAATAAGATAAGATAAGACTCAGACAACATAATGAAATGAGAAAAAAAAATCGAGGATATGAAGGAGGAAATTTATAAAGAGATTAATACCTTAAAAAAGAGTGTAGCAGAACTCATGGAACTGAAAAATTCATTGCACAGAATAAAAAACACAACCTAGAGCTTAAGCAGCAGGCTAGAACAAGCAGAAAAAAGAATTTCTTATCTTGAAGACAGTCTCTTCAAAATAACCCAGAGGGACAAAAAAAAAAAGGAAAAAAGAATTTTTTTAAAATGAAGAAAATCTAAGAGAGCCAGCAGATAACCTTAAGCACAGAAATGTTCAAATCATGGGTGTTCCAGAAAGGGAGGAGAAAGGAAAAGGCATTGAAAAATTACTCAATGAAATAATAATGGAAAACTTCCCAGGTATAGGAAGAGACAAGGACCTTCAGAACCAGGAGGCTCAAAGATCCGCAAACATATTCCAAACAGATCCTCTCCGAGACACATTATAGTCAAACTGGCAAAGCTCAAAGACAAAGAGAGAATCCTAAAAGCAGCAAGAGAAAAGTGTCAAGTCAGCTGTAAGGGAGCCCCATCAGACTAACAGCAGACTTCTCAACAGAAACTGTACAGGCCAGAAGAAAAATACTAAAAGAAAAAGCCTGCCAGCCAAGAAAAATATACCAGGCAAGTCTATCCTTCAGAAGTGAGAGAGAAATAGTGTATTTTACAGACAAACAAAAACTGCGGGAGTCCACCACCACCCAACAAGCCCTGCAAGAAATCCTCAATGAAGTCCTGCATCAGGAATCCAAAAAACGATAATCACTCATCTTACTGGCTATAGTTCTGTTCAAACTCTCTTTTTTTCATAATTCAGTCTTGATACGTGGTGTGTTTCTAGGGATTTATTCATTTCATCTAGATGATCTAACTTGTTCACCAACAATTATTCATGGTATTCTTTTATAAACCTTTTGATTTCTGTAAATTCGGTTGTAATGACCCCCCTTTCATTTCTGATTTTAGTTATTTGAGTCTTCTGTCTTTTTTCTTAGTCCATCTTGGTAAAGGTTTACCAATTTTGTGGATCTCATCAAAATACCAAATTTTGGTTTCATTGGTTTTCTCTATTTTTTTTCTTTTTCTTTTTCTTTTATCTATGCTCTAATTTTTATTATTTACTTCCTTTGCTAGGTCTGGGCTTAGTTTGCTCCTCATTTTCTAGTTTCTTAAGGGTGCAAAATTGATTTTTGATTTGAGATCTTTCTTTTTTATTAATGTTCACATTTACTTTAAATAAATTTCCCTTTTAGAAAAAAAATGTTAAAAATTGGAGCAAATTTTCCAGCCAAAGCAGTCCATTCCTCAACATATTAACTCATTTAAATTGAAGTAGAGTGGGTTGGGTCTATAGAAATGAACTTTACTAACCCTTCTGTGCATGTATGATGTATTAAAGTATTACTTCCAAAGAGAATAGAAGAGGTCGAATATTTTAAAGCTTTATTTTAAAAAACAAATTTGATTACACTGTGATATGTTTTAAACAATAAAAGACTTTGCTCTTAAAAATAAATAAGTATACTCTAAAATATAGCTGAGTTGTTTTTTTATTTTTTTAATAAAGAAAACAAAATTTATTGCATACAGTTTCTGAGGCTGGGAAATCCAAAGTCCATCTGGTGGTGGTGACAGTGACCCAGGGGTCTCACATGGCAAGACGGTGGAAGCAGAGAGAGCAGAGAGAGAGAGCTAAAATATAGTTTTTTAAAAAAGGTTTTCTTTTGAACATAACCAAGACTGCCCAAGCAGCTGAGGAGACTGCAGACACAGTCATCCATGCCTGTGGCCAAGGCCATGCTCCAGCCTAGCAGTTCACCACATCTCGACTCCATGGCTGCATACTCCAGCTTGCTGCCTCTGCCCACTTCCCAAAACCGGCCCTGGCTCCATGGCCATACTCCCGACTCCCTCCTGGGGAGTTCCTCTTCACAGCCAGAAAAGATATGGTCTACAGAGTGCTGCTCCACTGCCATGGTCCCTTAAAATTTGGGGCATATATAGCATGTGTTATTCCTAATTTCCTTATCATTTCCAACAGCTTTGGTTAGAATATCTAGTAATCCCTAAGGCATTTTTGGAGCATCCCCATACCATGCATTAGTCCAAGGCATTCAACAAACCTCGCTAGGTCTTCCCACATGGAACTTACTGACTAGCCTGGGATTTCCCCTAGAGACAACATGGTTCCTTTGCCCATGCCTGTATCATCCTCAGTCTCCTGGTGGTTTGTAACCTGTCTGAGTGCAAAACTAAGGTAAAATAGCTTCCAGATTATGAAGGTATCTTGAGACCAAAAACAAAGCAGGCAATTCCATGAATTATTATTACCAAAGTTTATTGATAGGTGACTTACATACAAGGAATGATCCAGTGGACAGTGATCCAGGGCTGTGTAGCTGTACTCCACAACACCTGGAGGGGAACTGGGAATTTATAAAGGGCTTGGAGACAAAGGTGGAACTATGCCAAACAGGAAAGATCTATTGGCACACAGAAGACTAAAAGTGACTTGCTTCACATGGCCTTATCTTACATAAACATAGCATTCTGTTCCTTGCTCTGTGTTGGTTGCTAAGTAATCTGTGCAGGGAACAATTATAAATATCTAAGCCAAAGTTTTGAAGGCTGCAAGGATGAAGGAAGTTCTGACCAGCATCCCCACAACTATAATTATTTTCCTTTTATTTCCTTTATTTTACAGTTAGGGCATTTTCTTTATGTTTAATTATTGGTGTAAGTATGTTATAGCAATGAGTCTCTAACTTTACTGTGTGTATAAACCACCTGGGTATCTTTTTAAAATACAGATTCTGATTCAACAGTCCTGAGAGTGAGGCCCAAGATTCTGTATTTCTAACAAGCTCCCAGGTGATGCCCATGATGCTATTACACGTCTAGTAAGGGGCAATATTATCTGTACATTTATTTTCTGGGTAGTAAGGAGGCCATTGCCAAATAGGTGTTCTATCCAAAATAAAATGTTAGGTCTGATGTGATGAAGTACCAGTGTATTAGGCAGAACATAAATCTAGGGCTAGGGCTCACAGACCCCTCAAGCCCGTTGTACAGACTGGGTCACAACCCCTCCATACGCAGGTCTACAAGCTAGGTAACAGGAAGAAGTCCTGGGAGCCACGGGTGAAGAATTAATAGGCTTTATTCAGAGCTAGGAGCAGCTGCCCTAGTGGCTTCCCAGAGCATCCCAAGAAGCACTGAGTATCAGAGCCCTTAGTCCTTTCTATTTAACTCCATAACCCAAAACACCTGGGTGCACCTGCTCAATCACATTAGACAATAAACAAGGAACACCTGGGCGCATGTGCATATTTACATCAGATGCTCAGCAAGATTCTGAACTTGAGGGGCCCTGACCATTTTTCTATATTTTCCCAACACAGAAGCTTAGAGCTCTGGAAACACTTGAGGAAATGGAGTAAAAGGCTTTATTTTTTTACTTCTTTGATATTAATGACTGCAAATTACTATATGCTGGGCCCAGTACAAAATTCTATGTATGGTCTCGTCTAGTCCTCACAACAACCCTGTGAGACAGAAATTATTGTGTAGATTCCAGATGAGGAAACTAAGTCTCAGAGTGTAAAATGTCACACAGCCCAGGTAAGAGGCAAAGCCTGAAGCCAAGAATAATTGCCCCAGCAAGACATTCTGTTCCATTGAAAAGGAAGAATTCATGGTCTCCCTCCTCATGCTGGGCTCTGGGCTGGGCTGGTGTATTGCTAAGCGACTATGGGCAATTGTATGGTCAGGGCAATTGTCAGAATCCTGCTGAGGTAGCCAATTGTATTGTAGGGCTAGGGCTCACAGACCCTTCAAACCTGTTGTACAGACTGGGTCACAGACCTCTTACATGTCCAGCTGGGTCACCAGGCCCCTCACATTGCAGGTTCACGAACTAGGTAATTGGGAAAGATCCCAAGAGTTGTTGACAGAAGACACAAGCTTAGTTCTTAGCTTCTTCAGCAGCAGCAGCAGGGTCGCAGGGGCCCTAGCAGCAACAGCCTCCAGCAGCAGTAGCAGCCCCCCCACCCTGGGGGCATCCCGGGAGTGGGGGGCACGGTGGATCAAAGCTGCTCATCCTTTATGCTTAAGTCTGATAACCCAGGACACCTGGGCACATATGCGCAATTACAGTAGACAAGAACCAAGGAACACTTGGGCGCAGGTGCATATTTACATCAAATGCTCGGCAAGATTCTGAACATATGAGGGGCCCTGACCATTTCCTATATTTTCCCTACAGCTGGCCAGGCCTGGGGCCAGTGCAGCCACACTCCACCGCTGGGCCTGCCAACCCCCTCCTCACCAAGTTAGGGAAAGCTAAGTCCACCATGGTTATGAATCTCCTTTTGGTTCCCTTGCTTCCTACCCATGATGTAGGAAGGAGGTTTTTCAGAAGAGGAAACTTAAGCCTAGAGAACTTCTGCCACTTGCCCAGCTCAGAACTGGACGAGCAGAGACTGAAAGCAGATCAGCCTGCCTACAGAGAACATGTTCCCCACTGCTACATTATACATACCCACCCTGGAACCTGGTGCAGAGACAAAATTTGCTTTTAAACAAAATTTTTCTTTCCAAAACCCAAACTTGTCCTAGTTTCTCTTTTACCAACCTTCTGTTGGGAAAATATAGGAAAATAGTCAGGGCCCCTCAGATGTTCAGAATCTTGCCGAGCATTTGATGTAAATATGCACCTGCGCCCAAGTGTTCCTTGGTTCTTGTCTACTGTAATTGCGCATATGTGCCCAGGTGTCCTGGGTTATCAGACTTAAGCATAAAGGATGAGCAGCTTTGATCCACCGTGCCCCCTGTCCCTGGGATGCCCCGGAAGGGCCTGGGCGGGGGCGCTGCTTCTGCGGCTGGAGGCTGTTGCTGCTGCCAGGGCCCCTGGGAGGCCACTGCAGCTGCTGTGGAAGCTGAGGACTGAGCTCACATTGGAATGAACTTGTCAACTTTGCCAACAGCTCCCAGGATCTTTTCCAATTACCTAGCTTGTGACCTGTATGTGAGGGGTCTGTGACCCAGCCTGACTCATCAGGTGTCTATGACCCAGCCTAGCACATCAGGGGTCTGTGACCCAGACTGGCACATCAGGGTCTGTGATCCAGTCTGTACAATGGGTTTGAAGGGTCTGTGAGCCCTACCTTGACAGTATGTGTTTGCGCTCTTTTCTCCATGTGCTTTTCCTACCAGGGCCCCCAGGACCCTCTGAGAGGCCGCTGCCGGGCATGTGAGCTGCTGCACCTGTAAGCTATTGCTGCCGTTGCTAAGGAATGAGTTTGTGTCATCTGCCATCGGCTCCCGGGATCTTTCCTAATTACCTAGTGTGGGCCTGCGTGTGAGGGGTCTGGTGACCTAGCCTGGCATGTGAGGGGTCTGGTGACCCAGTCAGTACAATGGGTTTGAAAGGTCTGAGCCCTAGTCCTGACAATACAAACGGAAACAGTATAACTAAAATAATGAAACGTTTTGGCTTTGGTTACGATTTGCCTTACTTGACAACTGGCGTAGTCGTGTAGCTTTACACCTTCCAAAGTGGGTGGGTGTGGGACTGTGAGCATAACTGACTCCATAATAGGCTCTTGCCATAAAGATACAGTAACTAAGGAAAGGTAGTTAGCAGATCGTTCCTACCTGTTCTATGAAGAATAAAGGATTGAGAACCGGTGTGATGATGTGGCCTGGCCACCTGCCTCAACACTGGGAGCTAGTTAGGTTAAGCTTGTTTACAAACTGCTTATATAAACTGAGCTCAGCACTTGAGGTAGTGTGGAGAGAAGCTTGGTATGTGTCTGTGGGTTGTCATCCATCCGACCCATTACTGTGGAAGTAAGTTACCCTGCAATCAAGTTTCTTTGCTTTATCGTATGGGATGGTCCATTTTGTTGTTTGGCCTTGAGATACCATTTCAAATAGGTGGGCAATCTGCTCTTGGTCCACCTACAGACAGTGGGAGAGACTTTTGCAGTGTTAAAAGGAGGTGGGGGGAGATCCTCTGGAATCTTTTTTTTTTTCCACTTTTAGTTGGTATCTATTACTTGCACCCAAGAATATCATAAATGATATGTAAGCCTAAGTTGTCTTTTAAAATTTGTACACGTAAATAGTAACAAATCCCAATGTGCATATTTCATTATCTGCAGATTCAAAGGAATCTTTCAGTAGGAAGCATAAGAAAAAATCACATAAAATAGTAAAAATATTTTCCAGTTTTGATTCTGAGGGATAAATCCAAAACCATAGAATAAGCTGTGTTTCTGTGTTTTAGAAAAACTTCTAACCAACTGACCTAACCAGCCAGCCCAGAAAGAGTTCTAATATATTAGATTTGGGGTTTATAATCCAAGACATCTAGGTAAACTAAACTGGTGGGGGAAAAAAAAAAACAGGCAGTGATTTCAAATCCTCAAAGCCACTCTCTGAGAATTCACTTTAAATTAATGATAAATTAATATCTACTATGTGCAGAGCACTATGGTGAAATCCTCACATACATCTTTCTCATTTAATTCTCATGATAAATGTATAAATTAAGTACTACAATTATTCCCCAGCTCCACTGCTTACTAGCTAAGTGAATTTTAAGTTTTTTAGCACAGCTTTCTCAACTTTGATTTAGATAAACAGCAGTACCTATCGTACAACATTGTTGTAAAGATTAAATGAAATAATCCATAGGAAGCATTCAACATACCACCAGGCACAGAGTAAGCATATTTTAAGAAAACAAAGCGCAGAGGCATTAAGAAAAAATATTGAGTTTATACAGGCAAAGTGATATACCTACATATGTTAAGCTACTGCCTAAGTTTTTAACCTCTAAGCTATAATATTCACAATTCTTGAACTTTATAATTTGTAGGCAATTTATTTCAATACTGTAGTCCAGTTGGAAAAACTGAAAATATTGTTAAAGAACCATTGGAAAATGGATATTTTGCCTTTTTTTCTAGTGGGGCTTTAAAATTTTTAATAAACAATGTGTCTTACAAGTTAGTAATAAGAGGATTAGTAAAAAGCCTGTTGATGACTATTTGTTCTTCTGCCCACTTCATTTGGTCACTGGTTTTGTTCTTGCTTAATGTTTGCAAAGAACCAAAGACACCTAGCAAATAAGCAGAAAACTGCTGTGCTCTGACCTTGATCTGTTCTGTGATCACTGTTCCCTCTGACTTCTTTGTTTCTTCATTTCGAAGTGTCTTTTCTGTAAGTTGTCACAGCATGAAAATGTTGACTGATTTCTAAGCAAACCATCAAATCTTTAAACCTTGTCGTTAGCCACAGTGTCCCCAGTATTGTTGTGATTAGTTAAATGAAGGACTTCTCTTGAATAACTGATATATATCATTTAATTAACCGTATTCCTGAAAAGTATTGATAAATTCAGAGGCTCCTTAAAGTGTTGAAAGTTTAAAGCATCATAGCAACATTAAGTTGTGACATGTACAAAACGTGATATTTACTTTTTTATTGATTTATTCACATTCACATTTTCCCTTGATGCTAGAAAGCAAAGAGCTTAGGCAGGCATGAGAAAGATTAAAAACCCTCTTGAGCTAGGCAGAGAAAAAACCTGACCAAAACTGAAGCTAAGGAAAAGAATAACAAATTAAACTTTGGGAAAGAAGGAAGGAAAGAAAAAGGAAGAGAGGAATCAGGCAGCCCGGCTTGCTAGTTCATAATGTGTTATAAATTTAGATTTTTACTGAAATAAGATATTAGAGAATCGCAGGTTATCCATCTAAATGTAATAGTTTTCAGATAACTCAGTAGTATAGTCCAATTTATTCCAAAGTGTTGTCATCACCTTAAAAATATCTTCAGAAGAGAAATCCACATTATTATGAGATATTAGTGAAATTTTTCCTACAGTAATTCATTCCTTTCTACTTATTCTTATTAGTCCTACTGAAAATGAAATTTTGTTTCTATGGGATCAAATACCTGGTGTGATTCTTGGGGTTTTTTATTATTATTATTCCCATAGAACTAGCTGATGGTTTGCTGGCTGTTTAGACTGACCCGTGGCTCTTGTGATTGTATGCCTATGCTTCAAAGTCAAAAAGGACATAAAGGAAAAGAGATCTTGAGAAAAGGTCTGTCCTAGTTGAGGGAAATTAACTATCTCCCAGCCTGAGAGTGCTTAAGAAACAGTGGTAGAAAGCCACCCACTACACAACTCCAGAGGGCACCAGACCCTCTGTATTGTGCCCCAGGGATGACAGTCATACACAACAAAAGGAAATGGTGCCATGCAACAGCCTTTGGTAAGTTTCAAAAAGCCTGGCTCCTGGCAGGGGCAGATCGATGAGGGTACTTCAAAAAGTTTGTGGAAAAATAGAATTCAAAGATACAAATATTTCCACGAACTGTTTGAAGACCCCTTGTAGGTTTTGTGGAGCCTAGAACTTAGCCAACTGAGAGTGGCCCTCTTATAAGGAATGAAGTTTTATGAATAAAAAAAATAAGGTACAGGCATATATTCACCAAAAGATGCATGTCTTAGTTTGGACTGCTATAACAATACTATAAACTGTGTAGCTTATAAACAGAAACTTATTATCCACAATTCTGGAAGCTGGGAAGTCCAAGGTAAATTTTTGTGTGGTGAGAGTTCTTTCTGGTAAATAGACGGTGCCTTCTCACTGTCGTCACATGGTGGAAGAGTAAGGCAGCTCTCTGGGGCCTCTTTTATAAGGGCCCTAATCCCATTTATGAGGGTCCCACCCTAATGACCTAATCGCGTTCCAATGGCCCTACCTCCTAATGCCATCACATTGGGGATTAGGTTTCAACATATGGATGGGGGGGGGGGCACAAATATTCTGACCATAGCAATATACTAGAATGTATATAGTACGTGCTCCCAATAGCCCCAAGCTGGTATCTACTCAAATGGGTAAAGTGTAGTGTATTCACATACCAGAATACTATACAGCAATAAAAAAATAACAAGCTACTAATACATGCAACAATATGGATAAGCCTCACAGATGTATTACCTTTGAGTAAAAAAAAAAAAAAAAAAAAAAAAAAAAAAAAAAAAGCCAGACACGAAACGGGACAAGCGGTATCACTTCATTTGTAAACACAGGCAAATCAGATCTATGCTGTTAGAAACCAGGCTAGTGCTTAACTTTGGAATATAGCGACTGAAAGGGAGCAATTTGGGGATTTCTGGGGTGCTTGTCATTTTAGATTTTTTTGAAATAAAACTATTTACCCAGATGTATCAGTTTGTGGAAATGCTGTGAACTGTATCCTTATGATGTATACTTCCATTTTTTAATTTTTTTCCAAATAGGTAGAAGGCCTTGGAAGAGGCCTATGTTCCAATCCCCAACAGCTCTGGGACAGTAAGACAGTGACAGGTATCCCCTTCAGTGTCCACCTTGTACGGCGGTCCCAGGAACAGACTCCACTGGTAGCCACATGCTGGCCTTTGGAAGTGGCTTTGGGGAAGCCCAGCTCTGTCTTAGGCTCCCTGTTACCTGAGGCCTCTAGCTGCAGGATCTCACGTAGGCCTGCGCCTCCCAGAAAGACCCGAGTTTTCTGAGCCCTGTCTTCCCTTCTCCCATCCCTCTAAGTCTAAAGTGTATCTGTTCCATAGCCTGTCCCCTTGGCCCTCTGCTTTCTGCTCCCAGGGATCTCTGGAGACAAGGCCACGAGTAACAGGTGGAGCTAACTGTGGGAATTCAGCACTGTTGGCTGGCCAAGGGAGTTTCTAATTCGAACAGCAACAGCTAACACTGATAGCTTACTATATGTCACACCTTGTTCTGTTTTTATGAGTATTAACTCAGTTAATACAATAATCCTGAGGCAGTTGCTATTACTATCACTGTTTTCCAAATGAGAAAACAGACTCAAAGAGATGAAATGATTCTCCCAAAGTAACAGTAAGTGGGAGAACTGGGATTTGAACTACGTTCTAACAAACTCCTAAATCTGCACTCGTAACTACTAAGTTATGCTACTACAGGAACTAAAGGCCCTGCTTCTAGGTCCAAACTACTTTTCCATCTTCATTTCCAACTGTATTCCTATAGGCCTAGTGGTCTGCTCTTATTGCAGCCCCAGTTGCCCACTCCCACCAAAGAAGCAGGAGACTAGTGGCTTCTATGCACTGGAAAAGCCGCCTATCATCAGCCTGGTAAAAACAGGCAGAACATAAATCCTCAATGTAAAATAACTTCAAAATATAACAAGCATTCTCAAGTGCTTTGGTGCTATCAGAGTTCTGTGTGCCTGTGAGTTACATGTATGTGTGTGCTCTCAAATGTGTGCATGAACATCTGGTCAAATGTGTATATGCTTGGCCACAAGTGTTTTGGTGCCTGTATCTGTGTGCATGTGCATTTCTGTTCCAGCAAATGTGGATACAAGTGGTGTCTATGTGGGTACGTGTGTAGATTTGAAAACGTCTTATGGTTTTATATATGCATAGCTATGTGCATTGTGTATACATCTGTCCATGTGCACATTTGGATGAGCATGTGTGGATGGATGTTAGTTCACTAAGTGTAAGTAAGCATGTTCTCTGTATGTCTCAGGCTGTGTGTCTATGTGGTTGTGTCTGTATTTGCATAGATGCTTGCATGCATTTGTTTGTTTCTCTATCTGCATGTTTGGGAGCATGTCTGCATTTGTGATGAGTTCATGGATACTTGTATACACCTGTGCATGTATGTGTATTGAGGTATATAATTGTTTTTGTATGCTCATGTGACTCTTTGCTTGGTGTATCTATGATCTGTGGTACTGTAAAGGTAGGGCTAGTATTGCTAAAGCAATTGCTATGCCAATCATCGGGTTACAGCCATTCATAACTAAAGCCAAAATGTTTAACTGTTTCCATTTGTATTGTCAGGACTAGGACTCAGACCCTTCAAGCCCATTGTACAGACTGGGTCACCAGACCCCTCACTTGACATGTTATAGTCAAATTGGCAAATCTCAAAGACAAAGAGAGAATCTTAAAAGGTGCAAGAGAGAAGAGTCAAATCACCTATAAGGGAGCCCCAATCAGGCTAACATCAGACTTTTCGTCACAAACCCTAAAAGCTAGAAAGGAATGGGATGATATATTCAAAATACTAAAAGACA
>NW_007731854.1:31554-32344 GCF_000696425.1 Galeopterus variegatus
CAGACGCAAATCTCCCAAACTCATTCTATGAAGCAAACATCATCCTGATACCAAAACCAGGTAAAGATATAACCAAAAAAGAAAACTACAGGCCAATATCCTTGATGAATATAGATGCAAAAATCCTCACTAAAATACTAGCAAGCAGAATCCAGCAACACATACGTAAAATTATTCACCACGATCAAATGGGATTCATCCCAGGGATGCAGGGTTGGTTCAACATACACAAATCAATAAATGTGATACACCATATTAATGAAGTCAAACTCAAGGACCAAATGATCATCTCTATAGATGCTGAAAAAGCACTAGATAAAATTCATCACTCATTCATGACAAAGACCTTTTGGAGGTCATCTATAAGTTAGGTATAGATGGAAAGTATCTCAACATAATTAAAGCCATATATGACAAACCCACTGCCAGTATCATCCTGAATGGTGAAAAGCTGAGAGCTTTTCCTTTAAGAACAGGAACTAGACAAGGATGCCCACTCTCACCACTCCTATTCAACATAGTGTTGGAAGTACTAGCCAGAGCAATCAGAGAAGAGACATGGAAATTAAACAGCATTCTACTTAATGACATATGGGTCCAAGAAGAAATCAAGCAGGAAATCAAAAAAAATATTGAAACTAATGAAAATAATGATACATCATACCAAAACCAATGGGATACTGCAAAAGCAGTACTAAGGGAGAAATTTATCACATTAAATGCTTACTTCAGAAGAATGGAAGGATGGCAAGTGAACAACCTAACACTTCACCTTAAAGAACTAGAAAAA
>NW_007731854.1:35433-77443 GCF_000696425.1 Galeopterus variegatus
ACAAGCAAACAGAAAGGACATTGTTGGGTGGGAGGGAGGAGAGGGAGGAGGGAGGGAGGTTTCGGTAATGGGCCCCTATTATCAACCACATTGTATACTGACAAAATAAAATTTTTTTTAAAAAAAAAGAAGCTGCCAGTCCTCTTGAGGATAAGTCTCAGAAATCATACATCACTTCCTCTTTCTCTTGGTCCAAATGAGTCACAGGGCCAGCCCAGGTTCAAGGGGCAGGGAAACAGACTTCACCTTGGATGAGAGGAACTGCAAAGAAGGTGTGGTCATTTCTGATCGAGTACACCTAGGCCTTGCTGTGACCAATAACTGCAAATCCTCCATAACCCCAATTTCATACCACCTCTCTGACCACCACCTCCTATCTCTTCAGCTCGCTTTTCCTTATATTGCAAATCCAGTAGTCCTTCAACCCTGCTAGGACCTCCATTGCACTGATCCTATCACCTTCTTACTATCTACCTACCTGGTGTCCTTTCTTCTCTCCCTACCCAGCTTATTTTGGTCACTCATTAGAATCCCTCGTGGCACCTATCTAAGCAACACTTGTTTAAATCCACCTGTCCACTTCTTCTGTACCTGCACCTGTGTACCTGAGTTGGGGGGGAAAGGCACAATGATTCCAGCTGGCTTCACTTTAAATTCTTAACTGCTAACCCAAACCCAGGTAGGGTATTAAACTGACTCCAGAATCAGATTATAGTCTCCTAGTCCATTTATTCTGACACTCCCTGAGAACATTTCATGCTCTCTCCTCAAACCTCTAACAGTTACCCCCAAGCTCAACTGATGGCTTGCTGTTTCTATAAAATGTTTCAGCATCTTTGCCTGTATGTGCTTCTCTTCTAGGGATGAAAAGTCTAGGTTCCTACCTAAGATCAACCTCTCCACCTGCACATGAGGTCTCATTCCTTCCACTTGCTCAAGGACATCCTCTACCAATCCTTCCCTCTGTCTTCTGCACCATCAATCTTCCCTCTCTTTGGGATCCAGTAATTCTGGGCCATTCCAATCATCATACAAGCACGCCAGGATTTCTCCCAACTAAAAAAAATATTCTCTCTTGACCTCACTTCCTCTCCAGCTCTTGTTCCATTTCTTAACTCTTTCATAGCAAAACTTGGGAGTTACCTACACTTGCTGTTTCCAATTCCTTCCCTCCCATTCCTTCTTGAACCCATTTCAGTCAGGCTTTCTATCCCACCAGTCCATTCTAAACTGTTCTTTTCAAGGTCACCAATAACCTCTGCGTTTTCAAACACAATGGTCAATTCTCACACCTCATGGGTTTTGACTGAGCAACATTTGGCACAATCAATCACTCCTGGAAACTTTTTTCACTTGGCTTCCAGAACACCACACTCCACTATCCCTGTTTTCTTATTTTACTGACCATCCTTTCTCATCCTTTGACTTCTTAACTTTATAGTGTCCCAGAGCTCAGTCCTTGAAGCTGTTTTTCTTTATTTACACTCACTCCCTTGGTGTTCTTATCCAGTTTCATGTCTTTAAATACCATCTATTCTCCAACAATTCACAAATTTTTATCTTCAGGTCAGATCTCTTCCCCAAACTCCAGATTCACATCCAACTACATATGAGGGTACTTCAAAAAATTCATGCAAAAATAGAATTAAAAGATAATATGAATCCTGTGAAGTTTTTGAACTCATCTCCCTTTGGATGTCTAATTGGTATTTCAAGCTTAACATGTTCAAAAACCATTTCCCAATCTCCTCGCACAAATCACTTCCTCCTATGGTATTTGCCGTCTGTTAATGCAACTCCACACTTCTAGTTGCTCAGGGCAAATGACTTGGGGTCATTTTCACTCTCTTTCTCTCACAACCCTGATCTAATCTAGCAGCAAATTCTGTTGGCTCTACTCTCAAAATATATCCAGGATCCTACCATCTCTCACCATCTCCCTTTCTATCACCTTGGCCACAACCCACTGTCATGTCTTGCCTGGACCTCTGCAGTAGTCTCCTAACAGTCTTTGAGCTTTTATTCTTAATTTGCTTCTGCCCATCTTCAAAGAATATCCAGAGTGATACTGTTAAAACATAAGTTAGAACATACCATTCCTCTGCTCAAAATACTGCCAGAGCTCTCCATCTTGGAGTAAAAGCCAAAGTCCTTACACTGACTACAAAGACTTACACAGTCTGGCCCATCACCGCTCATCTACCACTCTCCCATCCAGCCCACTCCAGTCACACTAGCCTCCTCACAACTGCCTGAACATGTCAAGCACTCTCCCACCCAAAGACACTTGACCTTGCTGTTTCCTCAGTCTAAGAATCTCTTGTCCCAGACAGCTGCATAGCTCACTCTCTCCCCTCCTTTAGACCTTTACTCAAAAAAATCTTCTTAATTGGACCTTCCCTAGCCACCCTTACCTAAAATGTCAGCCTCCTACCCTGCATTTCATCTCTCTCTCCCCTGTTTATATTTTCTCCTGAATATTTATCACTATCTAACCAATTGTATAGTTTTTTTTTTTTAATCTCTTTTATTGTCTGTCTCACCCACTAGAATGTTAGATCCTCAAGGCCAGGGATTTTCATCTGTTTTGTTTAATGTTTGTATAATGTTATTGAACACACTCAATGAATACATTTGTGTGTATCTATGCATGCATCTGCATGTTTGCATGTATGTGCATATATCTGCATGTTAACCTGTCTGTGCATGTGCCCGCAAATGTGTATATATGTGGTGTATTCCCAGTTAGTAAGTTGGCAAGGTTGAAGTATGAATAATAATGGTAGGTGTTTATCTAGTGTTTATGGTGTGCTTAGCACTGTGCTAAGCCCTTTGTAGGAAGCATTTTATTTAATCCCACCCATGAGGCAAGCGTAGTGTACCATTTAAGAACAGTCTCTGGAACCAGGCTACCTGTATTTGAATCCCAGCTCTTCTACTTCTTAGCTGTGTGAACATAGACAAGTCACTTACCCTCTCTGAGACTTATTTTTCTCTTCTGTAAAATAAGGATAACAATAGTACCTACTTTATAGGGTTGTTGTGAGGATTAAATGAGAAAAGACATTAAAAGTATTTAGAATAGTGGCAGGCACATAAGCACCATATAAACACTTGCTAATACTCCCAATTTACAGATAAGTAATGTGAAGTTCCGAAAGGTTGAATTTGACTTAACAATAATAGAAGTGTAATAGCTTCCATTTGTCAACTGCTTACTACATACTAAATAGGCTGTTTTCACACGTTATGATATAAATATGCATACACATATAAAAACATACACACATTATGCATATGTATGTATGTACACTTTAAAATAAAATGGTTAAGAAACCTGTCCAAGGTTGCATAGCTCTAAATGGGAAATGCATGGCTGGTCTGTGTGAGGCCAGTGCTGGTACCCCCAACCACCTCACACTAATGTAGGTGTGTGTTACATAAGTATGTGCTTGTGCGCATCTTTGTGCTCTGTATGCAAGGGCATGTGAGTGCATGTGGCTCTCTGACTGCTTCTGTAGTTGGAGGTATCCGTATGCCCCTGTGAGTGTGTGTGCACATTTTTAGAAATCATTCTGGTCATTTCCTCACCTGTTCTTCTCCAGTACAGCCAGCAGAGGGGGCTCAGGAATTTTTTTCTCCTCTTGAAGAAGCCAAGAGTAAATTCAATGTTAAAAAAAAAAAAAAACACTGCTTCCTTTGAAAAATGCTAATTCTTGAAGCGGGTAGCTATGGTCTATGACTAGCTTTTCATACGCTGAAGACAGAAAGCAGGCAGATCTCAAATCTCTTCACCTTCAGAGCCATGTCGGTCTGAGAGCATGTACCCAGCTCCCAGAGAATGCTAAGCCACTGAGCAGCCTGACGTCACTTCCATCATTCCTGTGATGCCATACGTGACTCACTTATTGCCCTCTGGCTATTCAAAACCCCCTCTGCAGCTACCCCACAATGAACTAAATGCTCCAGTTTACCTTTCTTTCCCGCTTTCCTGCTTTTCTTTGGGTAGCTGTTCAGATGCAATTCTAACACTGACAGGACACCCATGAGGCCAGGCTTTATCTAATTTAAACCTCCCAACAAGCCTAGAAAGCAAGAACCACTATTTTCCCTTTTTTTCTCATTTATTCAAAGAGGAATCAAGGCTCAGAGAGAAGGATGCCTTGCTTAAAGTCGTACAGTCAGTAAGGGGCAAAGGCAGAAATCAAACCCAGATTCCTCTGAATCTAGAGCCCACCCTCCCTTTCACCACACAGGGGCTGTGGAAAAGGATGGGGCTGCACTTGGAACCCAAGTGATGACTGACTCCTTATCTTGACTAACCACTACACCAACAATTCTCAAACCTGAATATATATCAGAATCACCTGAAGGTGTTTAAGAAAAATCAAAACACAAACACAAAAAATTCAGAGGGAGTCTCAGTCTGCAGCAAGCCCAGGAATTTGCCTTTGTAACAAAGATACCATGTGACTCTGATGCAGGTGGTCCACTGGCCACACTGGGGGAACAGCAGGCCTCTTACAGGGCTCACTCAGCTTCCCTCAAGTTTTTGGCCAGCCAACTCAAAAAGTCTCAGAACAGTCCCTAATACCTATGGTGACCATTGATGAAGCACCTGCCACATGCTGGGCACTTTAGGGTTAGGTCTACAATCTGTTATGATCTATTTTAGTTTCATTTTCGTGAAAGATGTAAGGTCTATGTCTAGTTCTTTTTTTATGTGGATGTCCAATTGTTCCAGCTCAATTTGTTGAAAAGACTATCCTTTTTCCATTGAATTGTCTTTGCTCCTTTGTCAAAGAATAATTGACTATACTTGTTTGAGTATTTCAGGGCTCTCAATTTTGTTCCCCTGATTTATTTGTCTGTTCTTTCCACAGAATCTTGATTTCTGTCGCTTTATACTAAGTCTCAGTCTTAGTAGTAAGTAGTCTGAGTCCTCCAACTCTGTTCCTCTTCAACATTTTGTTGGCTATTTTAGGCCTTTTGCATTTCCATATAAACTTTAGAATCAGTTTATCTACAAATAGCTTGATGGACTTTTGATCAGAATTGCATTGAATCTACAGGTCAAGTTGAAGAAGTGACATCTTAAAACAGTACTGATGTCATGCCATGAACATGGATATCTCTCCATTTATTTAAATGTTCCTTGATTTCTCTCATCAGAATTTTGTAGTTTTCCACATATAGATTCTATACGTATTTTCTAAGATCTATACCAAAGTATTTCAATTTTGGTGCTATTGTAAATGGTATTCATTTTTAATTTTTAATTCCAATTGTTCATTGCCAATGTATAGCAAAGCAATTGACTTCTGTATATTAACCTTACATCCTGTGACTAACCACTTATTAGTTCCACGAGGGATTTTTTTGTCAGTCCTTTAGAATTTTCTACATAGATATTCATGTCATCTGCAAACAAAGACCCGGGTACTTTATATACATTATGAGGTCAACTCTACAAGTCAGATCCTATTAATACTCCCATTTCAGAGGAAGAAACTGAGACTTAGCTACTTTAATCCAATTGTCCAAAGTCACAAAGGTTGGAAGAAGAGGAGCTGAGATTTAACCTAGATCTGCCTTTGTCTACCATTTGTAATGCCTGAACTCCACCATGGTGAGCTGTCTGCTTCAAGGAATTTGTTACAGCAAAAGGTAGCAGAAAGTCCCATGGGTATGGGGGAATAGGTCTCTGCCCCTGATCCAGTGTGTGTCACTGGACAAGTCACTGCATCCCAGAAAGCTAAGTCATTCACATCACAAATCTGTGGAACATTGGTCCAGTCCCAGTCCTGTGTCAAATCATTGAGGAAGCTAAAGCTCAGAGACACTACTTGAAATTTGCAAAGTAAGAGAACCGTGTTAACCTAGATGAACTACTAATTAAGGGAGTGTATGAGAGAGGTACATGAAAAAGCAAGGGGGGGCTTACTTTCTGGTCATAATGTACCTCTCACCACTCCCCTACACACACACACTGGAATGAGGGTTAGGCTGTGTATTAGTCTGTTTCTCTTGCTGAAAACAGAATATCTGAAATTGGGTAATTTATAAAGAAACCATTTATTTCTTATAGTTTTGGAGGCTGGGAAATCCAATGTCCAAGGGGCACATCAAGTGAGGGCTTGCTTCTGGGTGTGTACTCTCTACAGGATTTCGTAGTGACACAGGGTATCATATGGTAAGAATTCCTGCTGCATCCACATAGAGAGAGCAGTTCCACGTCCAGCAATGGCTCTAGGGCCTACAATGCTCTCCTATCAGCCCTTTCCCTATGTGCTCCAAAAAAGGGCCCTCACCAGCTGAACTGATCACAGAGACAACTGCCTGTCCACATTTGTCTCCTCCAACTTTACTTCTGACTTGTGGATTTTGGTTAAGAAGCTCATTTGGACTCAGGTTCCTGGGCAATGAATGCATCTTTGCATTTCTTCGTTCTTTGATACATGTGTTTTGATTACTTTCCAAAGACCTGGACAGCCTCTATGACATTTAATCTTACATCCTTGTTTCCTTCAAAAGCTTCCTTCTAATGACATCATGACCCTAAATGTTCACTTAAGATCTTTTCTTGAAACCTATTTGCTTCCCTCATTTATTCATTTATTCAACATATGCCTACTGAGACCCTATTCTTTGCTAAGTACTGTGGAAGGCACTGGGGATAAAGCACAGAAGACGACAGACCCAGACCCTAATATCCTAATGCCTGCATTCTATCTGGAGAAATTATTAAACTAATCATTACTGGCTCCAGTCTGTACCCTTAGACTTTTCTCCAACTTCTACACTCAAACCTTATGCCTACTGAATTTAGATTAATAACCTTCCCCTAAACATGTATTGGGCTTTCTCTCATCCAAAGCTTTTTTTAAGGTTTCTTTTTTTTAACTTTTTATTGTAATGCAATCTGAGTAGACATACCCCTAATGAAGATACAGAAACAGAAAGTAGACACATGAAAAAATGTTCATCATTAGTCATCACAGAAATGCAAATCAAAATCCCAATGAGATGCCACTTCACACACACTACAATAGCTATAATAAAAAGGTGGACAACACAAGCTTTTGTTTAAAAAAGAAATGGAACCCTCACACATTGCTGGTCAAACTGTCAAATGTTGCTGTCACTTTTGAAAAAATATGACAGTCCCTTGAAAAGTTAGTTACAACATAACCCAGCAATTCTACAGCTAAGTATATAGCCTAAGAGAATTGAAAACATATGTTCATACAAAAGCTTGTACAAAAATGTTAGTAGCAGTATTACTCACAATGGCCAAAAGGTGGAAACAGTCCAAATATCCATCAATTGATGAATAAATAAACAAAATGTGGTCTATTCATACAATGGAATATTATTTGGCAATAAAAACAAATTATTAATATATGCTACAACAACATGCATGAACCTTGGAAACATCACTCAAAAGTGAAAGAAGTCATTCACACAAGACCATATATTATTCCATTTATATGAAATAACCAGAATATCAAAATCTACAAAACAAAGTAGTTTACTGGTTTCTTCAGGCATGGGAGAAAGAAGTAGGGTATGACTGCTAACAGGTTTGGAATTCTTTTTTGAATAATGGAAATCTTCTGAAATAAGATAGTAGTGATGGTCGCACAGCATTGTGAATATGCTAAAAAAAAAACTCAGTTGTACACTTTAAAATGGTGAATTCGAGAAGAGAAAATCAAGATGGCAGGATAGATAGTCCCCAGTGTCACTCTCTCCAACAATCAACCAATTTACAACTATTAAAAAGCAAAGACTGCCAAGCTGGGATCGCTAGAGCTCAGGGGAAGAGGAGGAGAGACCTACAGAGTTCGTGAAGGCAGGAGAAGCCATGATAAGAGAAAGAAGGGACTGCTCTGACCATTTCAAGCCCCGGCCATTTCAAGGCTGGCCCTGGTGAGCACACTGAGCATGAGCTAGCAAAAGCCACTGCTGCGGCCTTTGAAGTTGCTTGGAGACTTGCTGGGGAAAAGGGCCTTGGTGACCCCCAGGTTAGCAAGACTACTGACAGGGTTCCTATGGACCCACATAGGAATGAGGGGCCACAGACAGCTAAAAAAAAGGATCCATTCAGAGGCTAGTGAGTCATCACAAGGCACTGGTGCATGGCCCACCCCATGGGAAGTGTTTGGAGTGTGGAGGGTTCCAACTGGGGAACACTGGGGCACAGCAAGGACAACTGATCTACCCTCCAATCAGCACAGGCCCACTCAGTGGAGACTGGTCAGGAATATAGAACTGCAGGGGGTGCAGTTTGCTGAAAAGACTCAGGCCCAGACCAGAGTTTCCACACAACCCTGGTGTATTGGACCTCACAAGACCTGGAAGTGCTTACAAGGTCAACAGTTAAACCCTGAGCTGCAGAAAAAGCCTTCCCCAGAGAATCAGCAGCAAAGTGGCAATTTAGCTCAACCAAAGAGCTCAAATGCTGGTCCCCACAGGAAGTTCCCCCATTTTAGAAGTAAGCAAAGGACAACAGATTAGTTCCAGTGCAGAGTTTAACTGGTTGACATAGCTAATAATCCAACATGGAACTGAAAGAAAAAACGAAACTCACAGATCAGAGACAAAGTTCTGATATGAACCAGTAAAGGTCTAACACCACCAAGGAACACCTATAAAACCTAGAAGACCCAGAAGCCCCCCAGGCTCCTGAGCCAGGGTGAGGGGGCCCCAAGGGCCTCAGCCACGTGCCCCACGCCCCACGCCCCACATCCACATCTAGCCTGGCAACAACCACGCTACCTCCAGAAGCCTCTAGGCTTCCAAGCTAGGGGTCAGGGGGCCAAGGGCCTCAGCCACGCCCCCCTGCCCTCTGCAACCAGGCCAGCGAAAGAGCCAGCTGTGGGCCAGCCCCACCCCCTCACTCCCACCTCCATTGCCCTATCCCTCTCTCTCTTCCCCCTCCCACTGCTCTGCAACATATTAGAAGGTAAAAAAATAAAATAAAATAAAAAACCTGCTCAAAATCAAAATTCAAAAAGAAAAATTGGAGCCAATGGACCCTCACAGTACACCAAAGGTTAAGAGTACTTTTTCTGAAATTTTGTTAAATGTTAGTACTAGAAGAACTAAAAATTAAAAATGTAAATAAAACATCTATCAAGTTAGAAAAATTATTTTAAATGAAAGAATGGAATAAAATAGTTATTCTATAAAATAGTGAATTTAATGGTATGTGAATTATATATAAAAACATAATTTAATCCTCAAAAAACTTAAAAATAGAACTACCATATGATCCAGCATTCCCACTTCTGGGTATATGTCCAAAAGAACTGAAAGCAGAGTCTCAAAGAAATATTTTCCACCCATGTTTATAGCAGCACTATTCACAATAGCCAAGAGGCAGAAGCAACCCAAATGTCCACTGATGAAAAAAATGGAGAAACAAAATGCAATATATGCATACAATGGAATAGTATGCAGCCCTAAAACAGGAAGGAAATCCTGTCACAAGCTACAGCATGGATGAGCCTTGAGAACATTATGTTAAATAAAATAAGCCAGTCACAAAAGGACAAGTTCTGTACTCATTTGACTCCACATATATAAGTTCTATGGTTTGAATGTATCCCCCAAAGTTCATGTGTTGGAAACTTGATCCCAATGTGACAGTATCAAGAGGTGGGACCTTTAGGAGATGATTAGGCCATAAAGGCTCCACCCTCATGAATGCATTATGCCATCTCCGTGGGAGTGGGTTCCCTATAAAAGGGTGAGTTCAACTCTCTCCCTCTCTCTGTCACCCTCTTGCAATCTTGCCTTTCACCATGGGGCAATGAGCAAGAAGTCCCTCATCAAATGCCAGCCCCTTGATCTTGGACTTTCCAGCCTCCAGAACTGTAAGAATTTTTTTTCCTTTATAAACCACCCACTCTGCTATTTTGTTATAGCAGCACAGAAAGAACTAAGACAGAAAATTGGTACTGGAGAAGTGGGGTGTTGTTTTAACAAGTATCTAAAAAAATATGGAAGCAGCTTTAGAACTGGGGAATGGGCAGAGACTAGAAGAACTTGGAGAAGCAGGCTGAAAAAAGCCTGTATTTCTGTGAACGGAGCATAAGGGTGATTCTATTGAGGGCTCAGAAGAACACAAGAACTGTAGGGAAAGTCTGGAACTTCTTAGAGATTACTTAAGTGGTCATAATCAGAATCTGGTAGAAATATGGGCAGTAAAGGCCATACCTTTGAGATTTCAGATAGAAATGAGGAACAAGATACTAAAGACTAGAGAAACAAGCATCCTTGCTATAAAGTCACAAAGTACTTGGCTGAATTGTGTCCATGCCTGAGGACTTAACAGAAGGTGAAATTTAACAGTGATAAACTAATATCTGGCAGAAAAAAATTCTAAGAAAAATATTGAAGGAGCTGCATGTCTTCTTTTAACTGTATGCAATAAATTGAAAGAAGAGAGAAATTGTATAAAGGCAGAATTTATAATTAAAAGGGAAGCAGAATGTAAAAATTTGGAAAGCTCACAGCCTGGCCATGTAAAGATTAAGAAGGTGTCTTTAAGAGAGTAAACCAAGTGTGTGGCCAAGTGACTCTTTTCTAAAAATATTAGTATGGGCAAAAGGAAACCAGGTGTTAGTCATCAAGACAATGGGAAAATGACCCCAATGGCATTTCAGAGATCTTCCAGGCAAGCTAGGACCTTGAGGGCAAGGTTTCCAAAGAGGCACAAAGGGATCTCAGCATTGGCTGCCCTGGACCACCTCAAGACTCTGCTCCCCGCATCCCAGCACAACACTCAGCTGCCACAGCCGTGGCTCATGTAGGCTCACATGCACTTTGGGCTGCCACTCCAGAGAGTGCTAGCAGTAAGCCTTGGTGACCTCCATGTGGTGCTAATTCTGCAGGCTTGCAGAATGCAAGAGCTGTGGAGGCATGGCTATCTCCACCTAAATTCAAAAGTATGTCCAGTCTGGGGGCCAGGCAGAGACTTTTTGCAGGGGTGGAGCTACAGCAGATTCCCCACTAGGGTAATGCCTAGTTGAGCCATGAGAGTGGTGCTGCCCCCAAAACCCCAGAACTATAGAAAAACCAGTGTGCAAAACCAGCCTGGGAGAGAGGCAGGCATGTGACTCCAACCTGTGAGAGCTGCTGAATGGGCTGAGCCCAGCAAAGCCACAGGAGCAAGGCTGCCTAAGGCCTTGTGGGCCTAACCACAACCCCAGTGTGTACAGAGGTGGCACATGGAGTCAAAGGTAATTTTGGAGTATTAAGATTTAATGTTGTTCACATACTGGGTTATGGAATTACTCGGGACTAGTTGCCCCTTTCTTGTCTATTTCTCCCTTTTGGAATGGGAATGTCTATCTTATCCCTGTCCTACCATTGCATTTTGAAAGTAGATAACTTGTTTTCATTTCAAAGGCTCACAGCTGAAGTTGCATTTGCTTCAGAATGAATCATGCCTTGAGTCTCACCCATATCTATTTAGATGAAAGACTGTACTTTTGAGTTGGTATAAAACATTGGGGCTACTGGAATGAAGTGAGTATAATTTGAATGTAAGAGAGACATGAATTTGGGGTGCCAGGGGCAGAATGCTATGGTTTGACTGTGTCCCCCAAAGTTCACATGTTGAAAACTTGATCCCCAGTGTGACAGTATTAAGAGGTGGGACCTTTAATGGATTAATGCTGTTATTACAGGACTGGGTTCTTGGTAAAAGGATGAGTCTGGTCCCCTTCACTCTCTCTCCCATCCTCACCATCACACACTCACTTTCTGCCATGGGATGACCCAGCAAGAAGGCCCTCACCAGATGCTGACCTCTTAATCTTGGACTTCCCAGCTTCCAGAACTATGAGAAATAATTTTCTTTTCTTTATAAATTACCCAGTCTCTGGTATTCTGTTATAGCAGCACAAAATGGACTAAGGAGGTATCTAAAATATTCAAATTCACAGATATAGAAAATAGAATGGTGGTTACCAGGGGCTGTGGAGAGGCAGTAAAGGGAAGTTCTTGTTTAATGGGTATAGGGTTGGGTCAGTAATCAAAAACCTCCAATAAAGAAAAGCCCAGACAAAGTTACCATATGACCTAGCAATTCTACTTCTAGGTATATACCCAAGAAAATTGAAAACATATTTACAGAAAAACTTGTACACAAATAATCATAACAGTATCATTCATAATAGCCAAAAGTGGAAACAATCCAAATATCCATCAACTGATGACTGGATAAACAAAATGTGATCTATCCACAAAATGGATTCTATTCAGCCATGAAAAGAATGAAGTACTGATTCATGCTACAAGATGTGCGAACCTTGAAAATATCATGCTAAGTGAAAGAAGTACATAAGCCCATACTGTATGATTCCTTTTATATGAAATGTCCAGAATAGCAAATTCATATGGACAGAATGTAGATTAGTGGTTGCCAGGGGCTGGAGGAAAGGGAAAATGTGGAATGTCTGCCAATGGGTATGGGGTTTCTTTTGGGGGTGATGAAAATATTCTAAAATTATAACTTCTAGTATTCTATAGTAGAGCTAGGTACCTATAATTAACAATAATTTATTGTATGTTTTCAAATGGCTAGAGGAGAGGAGTTCAAATGTTCTCATCACAAAGAAATGATAAATGTTTGCAGTGATGGATATCTAATTAGCCTGATGTGATCATCACACAGTATATACAGGTATCAAAATATTACTCTGTACACCCTAAATATGTACAATTATTATGTGTCAATTTAAAAAATTGGTGGTGATAGTTGCATAACACTGACTATACTAAAAACCACTCAATAGAATACTTTAAAATAAACGGTTAACATGGTAAATTTTAAGTTTTCTGAATTTTATCTCAAAGCAATAAAACAAAATACAATATTTACCTCATTGGGGACAATATTGTCCTTTTAATAGTATCCCTTTAAGAATGCATTCTAGATGATGATGAGCACTGTATCTCTCTATTGTCTAATATCAGAGTGTGAGCAGTGCTTTACATCCATACTTCACCCTGTGGAACTAGGTAACATTTCAGTGAAGTAATACATTTACAACACTGCCCTAGATCTAATAATAACGATAGTAACCCCCACAACAATTGCTAACCTTCAATAAGGTCCTACAGTGGGCCAGTTTGTAGAGCTTGCAATTTATGTATCCTCTCATTTCAATCATCAGATAAATCTACATGATAAGCGTTAGGTTGAACCATATGAAATTGCTAAATTTGCAGCTCAAAAAAGATTGAATGTGGCCTGTTTCATATAGCTGAACCTAATACTATTATCATCATCCCCAATTCACAGATGAGGAAACAGAGGCACGGTGAGGTAACATAACTTACTTGTCTAAGTTTACAGGGCTACTACTCACAAAACATGGGAGACAGGATTTGAAATCACATCTTTCTGATTTGGTGGCTCCTAACAACTGTCTTCTTATATTCATCATTCACTCAACAAACATTGATTATGCACCTAATACATGCTAAGCACCAGGGACAGAATTACCAATCAGACACAACAA
Source organism: Galeopterus variegatus (assembly GCF_000696425.1). Taxonomy (NCBI): domain Eukaryota; kingdom Metazoa; phylum Chordata; class Mammalia; order Dermoptera; family Cynocephalidae; genus Galeopterus; species Galeopterus variegatus. Next base: position 48,972 of record NW_007731854.1, read on the forward strand.
ATCCTGCCTTTCAGGAGCTCACAGTATGCTATGGAAGACACATGTGAAAACAAAAGAATATACACAAGACTATGAAATAAGAGCAATTATAGAGGGCAACTGTAAAAGACTTCAGAGAAAGGAGTGTTGTCTTAGTTCAGGTCATTTGAAAAGACAATGCCAAAGCAAAATTAAAAGAGCATGGATTTTACCAGAGGAAGTGCCTGTAGGAGAGAAAATAGGAAGGGGGCAGAAAAAAGGCTAGCAGAGTCATTAGACCATGATGCAAGTCTGACATGAAGGAGAGAGGGAGAAAAGCTTGGGTGGTAGCACCCTAGACTGCCATGCAGCCTAAGGGATATTTGACAAAGCCATTCTTGGGGAATCCTCAAGTCAAAGTCACCAACAAAGAAGAGCCATGTGTCCCAGGAACAAGTCTGCCTTAGCAACCCTGACTGGGAGCACCCAGTAAGATGTGAGGCCTTGAAGCAAATGTGGAGATGGATTTCGAAGCACGGCAGCTGCAACCCTAGGTCAATTATATTCCCTGTAGTTGGAAGTCTTTAAGGTGCAGTCCTCATGGTCACCACAAGGGTTAAGTGTCAGGGAAGGCTTTCTGGCACTGGCGATTTTTGACCTGGGTTCTAAGATTATAGTCCCCTAGTGGATAGAGACAGTATAAGGAAGGAAATCAGGAAATCGAGCACCACATAGAAATGGGATTGGATGAGCAATTGTGGCACTTGCAAGGCCTTACACCAGCTATGGAACTTAGTCATTGGAGCTTTCAACAGTTTCTTTGTCCTAGCTGTGTCCCTAATGTCTTACTCTTATAATCTTGCACTTATTAAAAACGTTACATGGGGCCGGCCCGGTGGCGCACTGGATAGTGCGCCGCTTGGGAAGCGCGGCGGCGCTCCCGACCGAGGGTTCGGATCCCACATACAGACCGGTTCCTGCTCACTGGCTGAGCGAGGCGCGGGAGCAACACCGAGGGTTGCGATCCCGTTGCCGGTCCCGGTCCGGTACTGGGGCAACACTGAGGGTTGCGATCCGTTGCCGGACACGGAAAAAGACAAAAGACAAAAAAAAAAAAAAAGTTACAAAATAAAATATAATTACCTCTGAATGTCGCATTGCTCACTGTAATTCAGCTCCTCATTTAACACATGGAAAACTTTATACATTAATATTCAACCATTCCAGGCACAGTACTTCTAAAAGATTTGTGAGTTCATTTACATGTTTATCTGCTCTTTTCTCCTTGAGAGTTAGACTGTTCTTCCGCCTGATGATTAGAATGAATTGGATATTTTGAACTCATCCATCAGATTTGGAAATGATCTCTTAATTGACGAGAGTGTTTAACAGTTAATTGAACATTTCAACTGTGAACTTCCATTTTTCTTAAGTATAGAAATAGCACAGCAGGGCCATGGACAAGTCAAGTCTATCACACAAACATTCTTCTGTGTCTGTCTTGCTTTCTGCAATATCCCTGCTTCCTCACAAGCTGCTATGCACACAGTAGGGCAGTCAATGAATATCTTCTTTTATTTTTAATGAATTTTTGGAAATTTAAATATACGGGAGCAACAGTATCTTTGTTATGTGTGACTACTGAGAAGTTTAAGCTTATGGTATAATAAGCTTTGAAAATCTGAATGTTACCAATGCATCTAGGTAGAGTATTTGGTGTTTGGTTCCTATTCAAATACCACATTAGACACTTGTATATTCCTCTCCTTTCCTCTCCCTTCCTTCCAAATCATCACTTTACGGCTGCCTGAAAGTTATAGTAATGTATAGAATCCAGGCTTAAAAACTAAAATACATGTACTCTCTTTAACCCACAATAGAGCAAATAGTCTCTTTCATTATGAAACTCTCTCAACCATGAAACTGATTCCCTGTAACCTTATTAGAAAGTTATGACTTTCATTCATCTGTAATATCTCCAGAATTTGTACCAACCAAGAGACATTCATATTTCTTCCAATTTGTACCAAACAAGAGGCATTGTATTTCTTCCAAGTTTCAAATAAATGTTTAAATGAAACTCTTTGTTGGGAGTTGCTAATATGCATATTAATTTAGTACTTGTAACCAAATTATTATTGTACCATCCCCTGAAAAATTGCTCTTTGAAACATACAATAAACTTGCCATTTGTCTTTCTTCAACAGTTCCATTCTGGCAGTTTATCTTTCTCCTTGTATTATCCATTTATTTGGTTAGTCTTTTCATCTTCCAGGAACTATTTACCTGGGCGGGTGTCAACGTGTTAGGAAATTGTTACTTGTTAGTCTGGGTCCTCCAAGAAGGAGAGGATATCAAGATGGATTTACTGGAGAAAACACCTGTGAGAAAAAATGGGGACAGAGAGAGCCAGAAGGAGAGAGCTGTCAGTAATACAGGTCTGACTTGTCCATGAGAGCAGGAAGGAAGGAATATAGGGTAAGAAATGCCTTAGATTATAGTGCAGTACTAAGAAAAGTTGAGCAAGACCAATAACATTTAAGCTAAAGTCACTGTTTGGAGGACTTCTGCATCTTCCAGGAGCAGGCCAGGTTTAGTAACCCTTGATGTGCTCAGTCACCGGCTGGGAGCAGCCCATGGGCAACTTGGCCTCACACAAATGCATTGGAGGATTTCAGGGCTCAACAACTAAGGTCATCATTCAGTCAGGCCCCCCAAAGTCAGAAATCTGAGAGGTGACTTTCATGGCCATCACAGTACTCTTACAAGAAGATAGAGGCTTGCATGTCAAATTACATACTCCTTACTAAAAGCACACAAATGAGAAGTAAATTCTAATTTAGGGCAAAGATATCTTGCTCCCAGGCCAGAAACTCACCAATTCATTCAGATCATACTTCAGGGATACAATTAAGCCCATAGTCTTTGGCTTACAGAGAAATAGATTCATAACCCACATCCCTACTCCCTCTGAATTATTCTTGCAAAAATTATTCAACCAGACCAAATCAAGCCTTGAGATCTAATATCCAGTTTTTATGAAATACAGGGGATAAAGGAACAATTTAAACAACATTATAAGGAAACCATGAGAAAAACCCAGAAGGTGGGCCATTCCACAGGACAACTGACCTTGTATCTGAAACAAGTCAATGTCATGGGGGAAAAAAGGTGGAGGGAGCAGCAGGTCTGTTCTAGATTAGAAGAAACTTATGAGCTATAACCATCGAATGGTCCTTGATTGGAATCTGGTTTGAATAAGCTAGCTGTGAAAGACATTTCTGGTATAATCAGGAAAATTGAAATGCAGACTGGGTGTTAAAGGATACTAGGGAATTATTCTTAATTTTGTTAGATGTGATAATGGTACTGTGGTCATATGGAGAAATGTCCTTTTTGTTAGTGATGTATATAGAAATTATGTAGAGTGAAAAATGTCTGTAATTTATTTTTAAATACTTCAAGAATAGATAAGGCAAATACAGTAAATTCTTATAATTGTTAAATATAGATGGTGATGTCTGTTTAATCTACTATTTTTTCCACTTCTCTGTATATTTGAAAGTTTTTAAATTTAAAATGTTTTAAAACTAAAGCCTTTTTTGGACATATAAAAGCTGAAGGAATTCATTACCAGCAGAACCACAATACAGGAAATGTTAAAGGAAGTCTTTCAGGCAGAGGAAAATGTTACCAGATGGAAATCTAAATATGTACAAAGAAATAACCCCTGAAATGGTAACTATATGGGCAAATATAGACTTTTTATTTTATTTTTAAAATAGTTGATTGAGTCTTTTTCTCTTGGACCCAGATTAGAGATTAAACATGGCCTTTGGCAGATTGAAAAAACTAAATTTGTCAACAGTCATAAATGGGCAATTACCAATAAAAATATGGATCCCCACTTCTGGAAATTTGGAGGCTCTGGTAAGTCTGATCTTTATCTTCATGGCGACAATTGTCTTGAGTTGAGCAATGTCTTGCCTTGATCCCTTTTTATAAGAAGGAAAACTACAGAAAAATGAGACTGATATTTGCCATTTGGGATGAAGAGTATGACAGTTATATAGTTAAAGCAAAAAGCTGTAGAAGTCCAAGAAAAGAGAGACCAGAGGGAGGCACCAGAAACCATTTCGCCTGCAAGTTGATGGCTAATCGCTGGGACACCAGGCTTGAGAACCAACATGGCTTCCAACGATGCAAGCCTTTCTGGGAAAACGTATGTTTCTTGCTTTATTCTGGGGCTTGTTTGCCTGCATTGAATGTTTATCATCATTAATTGGAGTTTACAAGAGATACAGCTTTTTTTTCTTTTAATAAATGTCTGATGAATTGGAATAAGTGGTACACCTTCATAGCTAAGCACTTACTGTTTTTGAGACAGTGGGTGTTAGCACTTTCAGACGAGGGTAGGTCATTTTTAAAATGCTACCTTCAAAGATCTTTCAGAGGTGAAAAAGGCATGCTGGGACAAACAATTATTTTCTTCCTCTTTCTCAGATTTGGAAATTTGCTCCTCAGTGCAATGGCCATAAAAATTTAGGAACGCTTTAATGCCCAGGTTAGGGAAAAGAATGACACTTTTATTGCCTTAGAGAATGAACGCTCAGAAAACCTGCTTTCTGGCACCATTCTCTTTACGCGTGTGAGTGATGTGAGGGGAAAACCTTCACAGCGTTGCTTAGCATCTCCTGAGTCTTATGCTTTGCCCCCTCAATCCACTGCTTGCAATCTTATCATGACCAAGTATAGAGTCACATAGTTGAAAGTGTTTCCCCATCCCCGTGATCTATACTTGCATATATAAAGTGGAGAAAAGGAAAATTTTCCACACTTAACCATGATAAATTTTTAAATAAAGGGAAATACCCACAGCTAACTTCATACTTACTGGTAAAGGACTGAATGCTTTCCTCCTACGATCAGATGCAAGACAAGGTGGTCTTCTCTCACGACTTCGATTCAACATTGTACTGGAATTCTAGCCAGGGAAATTGAGCAAGTAAAGGATATAAAAGGCACCCAGGTTTGAAAGGAAGAGGTAAAACTACCTCTATTGACAGATGATATGATCTTATATAGAAAAAGCCAAGAAGAATCTACCAAGAAAGTACTAGAGCTAATAAGTGAGTTTAAAAATCTTGCAAGATACAGACCAATATGAAAAAATCAATAGAATTTCTATACATCTGCAATAAACAATCTGAAAATAAAATTAAGAAAGCAATTCCATTTACAATAATTCCATCAAAAAGAATAAAATAGGAATATATTTAACAAAAGAAGTGTAAGAACTGTACACTGAAAACTACAAAACACTGTTGAATAAAATTATAAGAGATCTAAATAAATAAAAAGGCATCCTGTGTTTGTAGATTGGAGGTTATAATATTGTTAAAACATCAAGACTCCCCTATATTGATCCAAATATTCAACACAATCCTCATCAAAATCCTAGCTGGCTTTATTTTATTTATTTTATTTTATTTTATTTTATTTTATTTTATTTTATTTTATTTTATTTTATTTTATTTTATTTTATTTTATTTTATTTTATTTTATTTTATTTTATTTTATTTTATTTTATTTTATTTTATTTTATTTTATTTTATTTTATTTTATTTTATTTTATTTTATTTTATTTTATTTTATTTTATTTTATTTTATTTTATTTTATTTTATTTTATTTTATTTTATTTTATTTTATTTTATTTTATTTTATTTTATTTTATTTTATTTTATTTTATTTTATTTTATTTTATTTTATTTTATTTTATTTTATTTTATTTTATTTTATTTTATTTTATTTTTCCAGAAATCGTAAAGCTGATCCTAAATTTGTATGGAAATGCAAGAAACCAAGAATAACCACACAATCTTGAAACAGAACAAATTTGGAAGACTCACAGTTATCAATTTCAGAAACCCATAGCATGGGACGGCCAGTTAGATCACTTGGTTAGAACATGGTGCTGATAATACCAAGGTTAAGGGTTCAGATCCCAGTACTGGCCAGCCACCAAAAGAATAAAGAAACCCAGAGTAGTCAACGTTGTGTGATACTGGCATAGGATAGGCATTTAGATAAGTGCAACAGAATTGAGTCTAGGAATAAACCTTTACTTTTATGGTCAATTGATTTTTGACAAGGGTGCCAAGACAGTTCAGTAAAAAAAGAATAGTCTTTTCAACAATGGTGCTATGACAACTGGATATCCATATGCAAAAGAATGAAGTTGAATCCCTACCTAATGCCATATTCAAAAATTAACTAAAACTGGATCAAAGATCTAAATGTAAGAGCTAAATCTGTAAAATACTTAGAAGAAAAAATAGATGTGAATCTTCATGACCTTGGATTAGGCAATGGTTTCTTAGATTGAACACCAATATCATGAGTGACAAAAAATACACAAATTGGAACTCATCAAAATTAAAATCTTTTATACAACACTCACAATAATACATTGAACTTTCAAAAGGAGAGAACAGAACTGAGGATATCAGGTGGGAAAGGGGAAGAGAGGAGGGTAAGGGAGGAATTGGTAAAGAGCCACAAAAAACAATTACATTGTATAATGTTGAATAAAGTAATTCCAATTTGAGCATCACATATTGCACACAGGTAATGATATTCAATTCTGTACCCCACAGATATGTACAATCAACTATGTTTCAATAATTAAAACGTTTAAAAAAGGAAGAGCGAAAAAATCTTTTGTGCTTCAAAGGGCATGATCAAGAAAGTAAAAAGAAAACCCACAGAATGGGAAAAATATATTTTCAAATCATATACCTGACAAGGAACTCATAAAAGAACTATTACAACCCAATAATGAAAAAACAGCCCAATTTTTTAAATGGACAAAGAAATCTGAATAAATATTTCTCCAGAGAAGACATACAAATGAACAATAGACACATAAAAAGATGCTCAACACCATTAGCCACAAGGGAAATACAAATCAAAACCACAATGAGATACCACTTCACACCCACTAGAATGGCTCTGATGAAAGAGACCACAATTACAAATCTTGTAGATGTGGAGAAATTGAAACACTCATATACTGCTGGTGGAAAATATTCTGGCAGTTTTTCAAAGGGTTAAACATAGAATCACCAGATGACCCAGCAATTCCATTCCTAGGTATATACCCAAGAGTATTGAAAACATATGTTCGTGCAAAAACTTGTACACTAATGTTCGTAGCAGCATTATTCTTAATAGCTAAAAATTGAATAGTACTGTGGTTACATAGAAAAAAATCTTTTTTGTCAGCAACACATATAGAAATTATGTACAGGAGAAATATGATGTCATTTATTTTTTAATATTATTAAAACAGATGAAGCAAATGCAGCAAAACTATTATCCAAATGTCCAGCAACAGGTTAAAAATATTATACACTGATGTATTCTAGCTAAATTGATATTAAATCTGAGTAAACATCTCAAAGTAAGAAAAGATAAAAAGAATCACGAGCAACAAAACCAGTAAACTTTTAGTCAAACACAAGTCACTGTTTATGTGGTCAAGAAGTGTAATAATTCCCATATCAAGAAATATTTCTTGAAATTAGAAGAGTCATAGGGCTGGCTGGTTAGCTCAGTTGGTTAGAACACTGCCTTGTAACACCAAGGTCAAGCACAGATCCCTGTGCTGGCCTGAACACCAGAAAAAAAATAAAAGTCATAATATAAGGGGAAAGTGCAATAATAATCTGGAGCTCATTTTCCAAATTAACCCATCAATACCAGTGAGAGGGAGCAAAGAATAAAGTAAAAATATAATAAATTTTTCATCTTCTGAGGGTGAAGTGGGACAGAGAGACAAAGTTAGTGTTGAATTGTAGAAACAGAAATACAGGTTCAAATATGGTTGCTAATCATTTTTAAGGTAAGCAAATAGAATACAAACAGGAAGTAGTACTTTTAATCACCATAAAGAATAAAAAAACTGGACAATATCAAACTTGTTTGCTCTAGCCAAATTGAGGGGGAAAAAATTAAAGAAACAATAGGAAATCATTATAAACAGAAAATATTTAAAAGATGGAAGGAATAGGGAGCAAATAAGCTATAACAATAAATGCAGATGGCTGATTTTCCTTATTAAAAAACAAAAATCCTCAGACTAGGTAAAATAATTTTTAAATAATTTTCCAATAATTTCCCTAAATCTTGCTATTTCCAGAGGAATACCTAAAATAAATGGATATAAAAAGATTAGTTGTAACAGCTGGCCTGTGAGCTCAGTTGGTTAGAGCATGGTGCCAATAATACCAAGGTCTAGGTTTCATTCCTATACTGGACAGTGCCAAAAAATATGGGCAGATATATCAGGCAAATTTAATTAAAATGAAAATAGGAAGACCATATTACTCTCAAAGTTAACTATAGATCAAAAGCATTAAATGGCACACAAAAGGATATTTCATAATGATTAAGGGTAAAATTACAAAGAAGATAACACAATTATTAACCTTTATGAAACTATATAGGAGCACTATTTATGTTTTTAATACCTGCTAGAAATACATAATTTTATAAAACTATATCATGTGGGAAATTTTAACATACTTCTCTCCAAATTTGATAAGATCAAGTAGACATGTAATAAATAAGGATTTAAATAATGTATTTGGCAAGCTTGTTTTTAATAGAGAGAACTTTAAACACTCAATACAATGTTTTCTTTAATGTTCTTAGAACACTTCCAAGAATTGATCAGCCTCAAAGAAAAACTAAAAACTTCTAAAATCTTATATGCTGCATTGCCTGACCACAATTTAAAAATAACACTAGAATTAACAATAAAAAAGATAAGTGTGAATTTTTAAACATCCAGAGAAAAACCAAAACTCCTTACAGACAATTTGAAGGCTATGAAAAATAATCAGAACCTATAGGATGCGGTGAAAATCATAATCAGGAAAAAAAAAAAAAAAAAAACACAACCTTAAATTATTTTATTAAAGAAGATTGAAAATATACAAAAAACACATTTAATTAAAAATGCTGAGCTTGCCAGTTAGCTCAGTAGGTCAGAGGCAGCCTTGTAACACCAAGGTCACGGGTTCGGATCCCTGTGCAGCCAACCACCAAAAGAAAAATTTTAAAAGGCCAACTTAGCAAAACAAAGTAGGAAGCCAGAAGAAAGTATGATGAAGTCAATTTAAACAAAGCAGAAAAGAATATATTAATTTTAAAAACATAAAAGTAGATATGATTAGTAGGGCCAATTGAGCAATTTGTCCCTGTGAGTCAAATTCCTCAATTGTGATCAACCCTGTAGGTCAGAATCAAATTTAATTTTTTTAGTGGTTTTATTTTTTAGAAAATTTTCATTTTATTTCACCTCTCCCAATGGATAGACGTTTATTTCAAGATACACTGCAACCTATTATCGTCAACGCTTTAAACTCACTATTATCTGTGGATCCTGAGCGTTCCTCACGTCAGCAACCCTTACGGTGGATGAACGTCAATGCAAGGATGGCTATTTGTGGAAACGCATTCACCACAATAGCCGATCATTTAAGACTATCTCTTTGAAATTGATCTTTTTTCACAAAATCCAACATTTCCCTGAAAATGTGGTTTCGTCTTCTATTCTTATGGTATATGGAAGTCACAGAGAAAGCACCTACTGCTATTACTAGAATTTCAGCCCATACTAGGGTGGATAGCTACAATTTCTGTCGCGAAATATGCAAGTATTACTTTCAACTGCATCCCATACAGTTAACTTGATAGTCCAGGTCATTACTTGCAAATTGATGAGTCCTGTTTTAGCCACAAAATCAAGTATCCTTGCAGCCATGCTCCGGAGAGGGAAAAATCGATTTTTGGTATTGTAGGAACTACCCATCATCCAGCATTGGTTATTTGGAAATTGTCAGCAACCACTCTGCCCAAATTTTGCTGCCTGTTTTGCAACGCGTAGTTCAGCCTGGTTCTACGATTCACTCCGATTCTTGGGCTATGTGTAATAACATTCAGCCTCTCCTGGGTTTGCAACACGCTCAGGTTTACCATGATGATCCCAACTTCCGTTTCGTGTCACCTCTTGTTGTGTGTGCCCAAAACATCAAGCTGTGCTAGAACAACCATAAAGCAAAGTGCAAGACCATGAAAGGAGTTTGTCGCAATGTGTTGGACTCATATTTGGCCGAATTTATGTAGCACGATCGATTAGGAAATAATGCTTGCAATTCCCTTTTACTGCAAATATCATAACAATATCCTGTTAACTAATATGATGTTTCCTTTTACTGCATACATCAGAACAATTTTCTGTTAACTTATTATGATGTTTTGACCTTTGGTTTTAGTATGTTTTAGTACAAATATCCAGGGACAAAGTATTTAATTGAATACATCTGAGAGACAAACTGTTAAATTGATCCCATTAGTAAAGCCAATGGCTTCCTTTAAAAAAAATAAAAGTAACTATATAAAAACCTTGCAGGGCTGACCATGAAAAAAATATTATACAATATAAGTAATGATAAAATGAATGGAGAAGAGACTCTTCAAGTTATAAGAAAATAGTATGTGCAAGTTTCTGCCATTGAAAATTAAAGTGGACCATTTTCTAGGAAACTACAAATTTTCAAAATTGATTCAAAAGCAACAAACAATATAAATAGAACAATAGTCATAGAAGAATTCAAAAAGGTTATCAAAGATTTATTACCAAAAAAGTGATTTTAAAGGTTGTATTCTCTCAAACTTCCAGGAAATGGGTAATTGTTGCATTACCTAAATTATTCCAGGGCCGGCCCGTGGCTCACTCAGGAGAGTGTGGTGCTGATAACACCAAGGCCACGGGTTCGGATCCCATATAGGGATGGCCAGTTTGCTCACTTTGGAGAGCGTGGTGCTGACAACACTAAGTCAAGAGTTAAGATCCCCTTACCGGTCATCTTTAAAAAAACAAATAAATAAATAAATAAATTATTCCAGATTACAGAAAAAGTTTCTCAGATAATTTTGGAAGGCTTTTGTAAACACTTGTACCAAAACAATGAAGGTAATATGAATTCAATCTCACTTATGAATTTAGATGCAAATATCCTAATTATCAGCAAATCAAAACCAACAGTGCAATAAGACAACAATATACCATAACCAAATAGGTTTTAATTAAGGAATGTAAAAATGGCTCAACATAAGTTAATTACACTAACTGGTTAAATAAGATTGTTAAAAAAACTAAAAGGTCATCCCAGTAGATGCCAAAACGGCAGTTGATAAATTCCAACAGCCATTCCTGATTGTAAAACCTGAGAAACCAAAGACTAGAAACATGTTTATAAATACAAAAGTAAATATTGGAAACCACTGTAATATGACAATGACCATGCGCTTACAGACACTAAAATCAAAAGCAAGACAAGGATGCCATTGTTCTCAACGTTTTGTCTGATGCAATGAGATAATAAAAAGAAATAAATTAAAAATGTTAGAAAGGGAGAAGCAGATGACACAATAGTCTTCAAGAAAATAAACTGCTAGAAGTAATAAAGGGTTCAGTGAGGTAGCCAGTTATAGGTTATGCATGAAAACAGTCACTTTCCTTTACACCAGCAAAAAATTGTTGACTAATATAATGAAAAAAGTCTCATTTATAAGAACAATGAAAGTAACTCTCATTCTCAGTAACAACAGAAATTATGCAATACCCAGGAATAAACAGAGAAAACAAGAAAAGTGTAAAACCCATACAAAGAAAATGATAAAACTCCAGTGAGGGATATCAAAGAAAATCTAAGCCCAGCATGGGAGACTCAGTTTGGTAAAGATGTTAGTTCTACAAGGATCACTTATAAAAAGTAATGCAATTCCACTCCGAATTCAATTTTTTCCATATTACAGAAAAACTAAATTATAGATTTATCAAAGATTTAAATAAGAATAATACCTATAATTTACTGTGGACTTGCTATGTGGCAGGCATTGGGCTTGGCTCTTCATAATTGTTAATCTTAACTTGCTTAATCCTTGGAATGACTCTATTATTATCCCTATTTTACAAATGGGGAAACAAAGACACAGCGAAGAAAAGTGACTTGGACAAAGTCACACAATCAAAAATTGGTAGAGCAATGAGTCAAACACAGCCTCTCCTACTTTGATGCCCATGCTGTTGAATCTTATGTGCCTTGCCTATTAAAGTGCATAAAAAATTAAAACCATAAAAGTGTCAGAAAAAATATATTGAAGAGGTTTTTTGTTTGCTAGTTTTTGGTTTTTTAATTATGGGGTAAGAAGGCTTTTCTTCGCTTGACATCCCAGCCAGCAAATAACAAGGAAAAACCTAACAGCTCTGCTTACATAAAAATTTTTAAATTTTGTACAGGAATAAAAAGACACCAGAAACAAACATGAAAGAAAAATGACAAACAGGGAAATATTTGCAATGTTTATGAGAAATACTTATTAGCCATACAATGCAGAAAGCTTCTACATGCCAATTTTAAAATAACAAAAAAAAAAAGCCATAAACAAAGAGTTCACAGAAGCCTACAAAATATCGAAAAACAAAGTGATACTCAATTTTATCAAAATCAATAGAATTCAATTTTACGGAACCCTTAAAAAAGATAAGATAGATTTATTTGTACTCAAAAAGATATTCACAAGATTTTATCAAGTTACAGAACACTATGCAAAGTAGTATTCCAATCTGCAATAAAATTTAAATGTGTGTAGGTTGTTCGTAGGAAGAATTTGAAAGGATATACACTAAATTATTAAGAGTGGAGATTTAAAGGAGTAGGATTATAAGGCAGGTGAAAGTAGAGAGAGTTTCACTTACTGTTTCATGTGATTTTGTAGCTGTTTGTTTTTGCAATATGTGCATACTTTTATAATTCAAAAGTATTAATTTTGTTAAAATATTGATTAAAAGTAGTATGCATTATGAAAACCACAGAATCACATGTACATTATATATTATATATATATTAAACACTATATATTAAACAAGCAAGAAAAAGGAATAATACAAGATGAAAATACTAGTGTATATAGGAGCTATGAATGGTTATCTCCAGGGTTTGGGGTTGCAGGGGCCTTTCCTTTTTTATTTAATATAGTCCATTTCAGTATTTGACCTGAAGTGGAGGAAAACTATACCTGTTAGTCATGTGTAAATCAGTGGGACCTTCACAGGCCTGGCAGTCAGAAAAACTAGGTTGTGATGCTGACTCTGACTCTGTCCCTCTTCCTCTCTGCCCTTCTAATTTTCTGATCTGTAAGACTGGTTCACGTTATTAAATTTCTAAACTTTCTCCCAGCTCTAAAAATCTATCTGAAATTTTATAATAATAATAATAATAAAAAGCCTATCACTTTATGATTCTACATAATTCAAAATTTATTTCTTAGGAAATAATATTATCGGCACTTAAAGAATGCCTACAGGCTGGTCAGTTAGCTCAATTGCGAGAGAATTGGTGCGGATAACACCAAGATCAAGGGTTCGGATCCCCTTACCGGCCAGCCGCCAAAAAAAAAAAAAAAGCCTAGAAATGATAACAACTCATAGGGAAAAAAAATGAAAACCTTGAAGAGTTCACTATTGCCATCATGAGTACCTGTTGCATACCCATTTGGAGTGCTTCCACAGATAATAGTCTAATAGGAATCACCTCTAGCGGTTTCATGATCTAAAAATAGCACAGGTCAAATTAGAAAAGTCTTTTGTTATTTTGTTTGTTTTGTACTTTTGTAAATACATATAAACTTGATATTCAATTCCTGCCTAGTTCTTTTTTTTTTTTTTTTACCAGTTCACAATCCCCTATGCTCCCTAACCCCACCCCTATTCCCACCCTTTGCCCCACAGGTTCCTTGTTAGCAGCAGCATTCACTTTCACGGAGATTGTAACGTTGCTGAAAGAACACTAAAATACAATTCTGCTCACCATTAATCCTTGTCTTCTCCAGCCCTCCACAGTACAATTGCCTCTCTATTTCATTCATTGCTCTCCCCTCTACAACCTGCACATATTTGCAGTCAATCGAAGAAGTAATTACTTTTGTACTAGGAACACCACAAACTGACTCTTATTTCCACTAGACACGAAAATCAATTAAGCATAATATTCTATTTAGGAGTAAAGTGCTGCAGAACCTCTCACCCAAAAAAAAAGGAGGGGGGGAGATTCAGTCTTATTCTGTAACAGGATTTCAGACTTCATTTTTTTTAAAGGGGAGAAAAGCAGGAATCCCTTCAAACAGTTTAAATTGTCCTTTTTTTTTTTTATTTTGGGGCCAGTTTTCTTGGAATAAAAATTAGGGAAAAATATATCTAAGAAATACAGAAAATAATGTTCAACAGTTTTTAATAGCCCAAAAGATGTTTTTTTGTTTAAATCAGATCAAAGATCCTCACTTGGATAATAATGGCAGAAACATATTCAAGGTAAATGAGGGTTGGTAAGGATTAAATCTGCGAAAATAAGAAACTTTGTTTTTGTGATTGATTTAACTGGGGCGCACAATCATTTAAAATTTGTATGCTGATAGAGATGAAAATACTGCAAAAAAGGTAAAAATCAGATTTCTTACATAAATAATAATCAAACAAATTCTCCTATGTCGTAATTGTTTTTCAAATAATTAAAATTTTTAAAAATATATCATCCTGGCAAATGGAAGAGAATCCTCCTAAAATAAACTAATTTTGTATGAGGGTGTTTTGTCTTGGAGAATGGTCCTCTCTTTATTGTTCCAAGTCGTGTTATTCTCTTAATGACCTGTTTTTCATTTGAAGTTCTCTGTGTGTGTGTGTGTGTGTGTGTGTGTGTGTGTGTGTGTGCGTGCATACATGTATACAATGCATCCACACATAGACAAATGCCCACATACCTGATACAAACAAGGGGGCTGGTGCTTGACTGGCCTGTCTTCCTTCTCTTATTAATACAACTACTAATCACACATCAGAGCCTATAATCTTGAACTTTGAAAAACAAAATACATTCATCAGTGTTTGAAAAGTAACCCCCAAGAAATGCATTCTTAAATCCTTCAAAATAAACAAATTAAGAGTCCAAGAACAGGAATTCAAGGAGATTTAAATTTGAATTAGTTTAACTACTTTTGACAAGTTTACACATGAAAGACACCGAGACTGTATGTAGTACTTGGTGCTTTAAGAAGTTTCATTCTGTCTGTCTCTATGAAAAGTTTCAACCAAAGTTAAATCAATCTCCTCTACTGATTTTCAATATTAGACAAATACCCAGCCACCCTCTCCCCCTCCTTTTTTTTTTTGAACCCTGCTTTCAGCCTGACTTTTTCCTCAATTGAAATTCAGGCCTTCAATGGTTGGGGGTTTTTTGGTTCTAAATGTTGATAAAAAAGGGTTTTCTCCACTCCCTCAATTTGATGTGACAGGCTTCTGACATGAATAATGGAAGCATTTCTTTCACAGGCAAATCAACTTAATTTAGCAAGCCTTTATACTCTCAGTAGGCAAGCCACAATCCCCGAGATTCCATGAGAGTCTTTAAGTTAGACAAAATCTTTAGAATTTGCAGAAAATGTATAAAGTAAACAACACTTATTTTGTCACAATACTTGAATAACTTTTATGCAGGAGTTACAGATGAATATATTACTTCCTAATCAGATCTTGATTTACAAGCAATTTGTGATGAAGCCTCCAAGCTCAAGGAAACTAGCCCCCAGTAAGAAAAATAAGGAACGTCTCTATACAAATAAATTTTAAAGCCTGCAGATTGAAAACAAAACAAAACAAAAAACTGAGAAAACAAAAAATAAACATACACCTGCCAAAAAAAAGACAGATAAAAATCAAGGTACATGTAACTTGTACAGCTGAGTGGAGTTTATAACAGCACCAGAAAATCTATTTTGAAAAATCCTTTTAAGCAGAATCTTGGAGAACTGAAAGGGTAGCATTTCCTAGCCATCAGATTAAAAGAAATAGATCCTATAGTTATTTCCATTTCCAAATTCAGGACACAGTTATTCCCTTGAGAACTTTTCAGAACAGAAAAAAGACATGTTAATAATGCATTAGCACAAGAAGGATGGGACTCAAGAATAAAACTAAGACATGTGCCTTCTGAGTTGGCCATTGAGGAATGATTTTAAAATGAACGCAAGCAGACTTGGAGTGCAGCAGATTTTGCATTAACACGGTCTCTCACAGAATATGGTGGTTGGCATTTGCCCTCTGGCCTTTGGTATCATTTACATAAGGGGAACTTTGGAAGAAAGAAAAGAACACAGGACTGGGAATCTTTCCTGTGTGACCTTAGACAAGTCCCTTCCCCCATCTGGGTCTCTGATTCCCCTTCTGTTCAATGAGAAGGTAGAACAAGGTGATCTCTAAGGTTCATTTCAACTCTAAAATGTCATAATTCCATAGCCTGGTTCCAACTCTAAAATGCTCTAATTCCATAGCCTGGTGACAAAAGTCTAGAGGAGTAGGGATAAAAGTACTGAAGTATTACATATAATTCATTTAATCTTAAAGAAAGCTTACAACTCTGGCATCAGGACTTGAGTTGGTATGGTAAATCAACCTTGAGTAGCTTCTGGCAGCTTTCCATAATTTACTGTTTCCAAATATTAAAAAAAAAAAAATGCTTTTATCTGCAAGGGAAAACCTCAGCCACTGAGAGTTCTTTGGAGTGAAAGCAGTTCTTTTAATTCTAAATCTTTTTTTTTTCAACTTCCGAGAATATTTATAAAATGGTAAATGATCACTGAGAGGAGAATTTTACCTACACACAGACTTTTTTCAGTATTCTTAATGTATTATAATTTCCATCACACGAATAAGAATATAATTCTGCCCCAATAATATACTCTTCAATAAAGACAGCTTCTGTTTTACTATTATTTAAAAATTTTATAAAGATGTTCAAGGAAAAAATAACTGGCTTCCTTAATTTCAGACTTTTCACGTTATATTTCAATCTCAGTCTGCATGTTGAGGTGTGGGATTCATGAGTTAAGAGGTAACTGTTCTAGTAAAAGAAAAAAAGTGATGCTGTAAATTTCAAATAATAAAGCCCCAACTACAGAGAACTGCTTTCACATAAGTATTATTTTAGAGTCAAGAACCATGTTTTTTATCCACACTTTCCACATCTTTAAGCTTCTCTCTCTCCTTTTCTGTCTCCCACGCTCCCTCCTCCCCATCCTTCTCTCTCTCTTTCTCTCCCTCTCAATTAGCTAATCAGCCAATTAGAGGGTCCAACAATTACAAATGTCAGGGAAGGGAGAGAGGAAAGAAAAACGGGAAGCCAGTCAAGGTAGAACAGAATCCTTTTACTTTAAAGGGTGTCCACCATTAACCCTTAAAGAATTCTACTCCACCTTGACAGATTTGCTGTTCCCAGTCTCGACCCCTCCCACCTTCCTTCCCTATTATAATCCTTAGGTCAGTTAATTGGCTGATTAAGGATACCCCAGCATTTTTATTAACTGGCAATTAGAGTCAGACCCGGAGGCATAGAGGATCCTGTCTGATTGGGGGTGTCACTTGAGTTACAAAGATTAATAAAGTCAAATGAGTTTTAAAGTCTGGTTTGGTTAATTTAGCCTTCTTGTATGAATATTTTAGCATCATCTCTGTAGCTTTAATATCAACTCAGTTGCTTTCAAACCAAACTGCCCTCATTTGAGAATAGCAATCATTTAGTCTCCGAACAGAAAAAAAAAAAAAGTACATCTGGGAATATCGTGGGAATATCGTATAATCACAAGCCCCAGAGGTTTCCATCTGCTGTAATAACAATTCTTATATTTTATTCACAGCACTCTTATTTTCTTTCTATCCAGGTCCATTTCAATAAAAGGCCCAAATTCCCCATTCAAAAATCCCACAGGAGCATGATATATGACATGCCCTAATCCCTTTGGCCTAGTTAAATCCCCTCGCAGTCTCTTTCATAACTTCTCTAAGACAAGCTGGCACTTATGAAGATCCATTACAGAAGGTGTCCAGTTATGGGCAAGGCAAATGCTCCCTTACAATCCCAAAACAGCTTGTGTTATTATAAGAAAATGGTATGCTGTACTTGTATTAAAATTATTACCCCCCGAGGCAGAACTGGGCATATCAATAATAACATGAACAAGCAGCTGCAGAATAGGATACACTCATGGTACATGTGCTATTGGGAAGGTGGTGTCCCAGAAAAATGCTGAAGGCAGTATAAAGCAATAGTTAAACCCAAGAGTTTTGGATCAGGTACGGCCCTAGTCAAAATCCTGGCTTTATCACGTACTTAAAAGTGCAACCTTGGGTTAGTTTCTCAGCTTATGTGAGCCTTGGTTTTTGCATCTGTAAAATGAGGATAACAACAGAGCACGTCGCATAGGCTTAATAGGAGGATTACAGGACAGTCGTGCACATTTTTCTTGATGCTTGGCACATAATAAGTGTTTAATAAATAACAGCTATTAATGGCATGACTGTCTTTCCTCTTTCAATTTACTGGCTGGTTAAGTAAACCAACAGGCTGAAGGGCATATTTGTTCTTCTTTCTCAGTCTGGTCTGGGAATTTGGGAAAACCTATAGGACAGAAATCAGAGAGCATCCAATTCCAGAGTAGGAATGGTGAAATGATTTGAGCACAGTAAACCCAGGGTTGGGGAAATGTAACATTCTTGGGATCTAGGTCTAAGTCAGGTTGACAGGGCTGGGGAGGCCATGGGGACTGTCCAACTGTTGAGGCCTGCCAGTTATTCACAAAACTTGCTGCACCTTTGGAATAAGGCACATGGAGAATTACACCAAGCAACTCAATATCCCATGGACATAGAGGTTAAATGAATATACTGTGAAGCCAGACTGCTGTTACTAGCTGTTTGACCTTAGGCCATGTAGCTAACATCTCTGTGCCTCAATTTCCTCCTCTGTAAAATAGGGGAAATAATAGATCCTAATTTATAACCCATGTTATGAAAACTAAATGAGTTAATACTTGTAAAACATTTAAAAGAGTGCCTGACAAAAGTGAGTTTTATTCAAATTCTTGTTGAAGAAGTAAAACCTAAAATGTACTAGCAGCATTCACTTTGCACTCATGCCACTAGCATCCTGCCCTCCGAAGGTCAAGTGTTTAGGAGACACGATGTATTTCATCTTTGTATCAGCTTTGCAAGATGACAGTAGGAGGACCAGAAGCCAGAAAGGGAAAACGGTAAGGAAGCCAGGGGTCCTAAAGCTAGTACTGTACTTCACTTTTCTGGTTTACTGGTTTAATACCATATGGGTATCTATCACCTTTAGTAGCCCTTTAACCTGAGAGGAAAAGGGCAAGGAGCAGGTCTAGCACTGGACAAGACTGGAAAGGCAGGGAAGTCTGTCCTTGAATCAATTCTCAGAGCTCCCCCTCAACTCAGAAGTTGCTCTCTCCTTTCCCCCCAACACACAAATGTTAAACTCCCTCCTGAAAAAAAAGAAATCCAAATGGAAACACAGAATGTTAGAGTTGGAAGGTTTACCTCCAAGTTTTATGCCTTCATATTATACACAAGGGTACTTCAAAAAGTTCGTGGAAAAATAGTATTAAAAGATAATACAAATTTTTCCATGAACTTTCTGAAGACCCCTCATACATGAGGTCACTGGTGCTCATAGAGGGGAAGTGACTTCAGTTAAATGATCAAATTCAGATTTTTTTCAGTGCCTTTAGATTCAGCATCAAGTTGCATTTAGAGAACAATGGACTGCTCTCATTCCAACATTTGCCGTTTGGATTCTTTGCAGACTGGCATGCCTTCCAAGAGTTCAAGCCAAATACCACTTTCTGAGTTCTGATGTGCTGTTTGCAGGGGGCATTCCAATGCAAATTGGGTGTCTTGGTCATAACATCTTGGTCTTGTTCTTCTCCCAGATTTGCATCACTAATATATGCAAGTGCTGGATAGTTCAAGGGCATCTGAGGGGTAAAACGACATAGGAAATGTTGCCCTTTCATGGTTCTGTTTTCTCAGAGGCAATTTAGTTACTATGGCAAAGTAGCATTTTTACTCCAACTGTGAACTTGAAGGATTGTTAATCACATGACCAACAAATAAAGTATCCTGGATCACGTGTAATAATAGAGTGCAAGCAAAAAGGACACAGAATTTAGAGATAAAAAGAAAGTGATTGCTGGGCCAGCCTGTGGCTCACTCAGGAGAGTGTGGTGCTCATAACACCAAGGCCACGGGTTCGGATCCTCTATAGGGATGTCCGGTTGGCTCACTAGCTGAGCTTGGTGTTGATAACACCAAGCCAAGGGTTGAGATCCCCTTACCGGTCATCTTTTTAAAAAAAAGAAAGTGATTGCTGATTCCAACCTTACCCTTGTTTTACATGTGAGGAAAATAAAGTCCAGAGAAGGCAAGTCACAGAGCTAGTTAGGGCCAGAGCAAGGTTGAGAACCCGGGTCACCTGACTCCTGGTCCAAGTTTCCTTCCCCTGCACAGGTTTGTACATAAGTTTATGTGAAATTACTTTGGCAGTAAATATATGGTTTGAAGTGGAGATGAATCATATTATCCCAAGGTACAATATTGGGATTCAGTCTAACTAAATTTATAGCCCCTCTGTGTTAAACATGTCACTTTCTTGGGCAGAAAAATGCTACAATTTCAGTTAAAACTGTTCCAGGAATTCCGAGTATGGAAAATGGACATTGCTAAGAAAGACTAATATGAGGTCAAAATGGTATTCAAATCCTTTACACACTAGAAAATATTTACTCAGCCCTTTACCTGTTATCATTTGATAATGCTTGATTGTCTTCAGTTAAGAGTAGGGCTCTTTTTCGATAACCATACCGCATTTAGATAAATCCAATCATACAACATTTTCATAGTATATTTCTGGATGTATATCAAATGGTAATAAGATACAGAATATATGTAAGGTTGTGACCCATGCCAGTAGGTTTTGCTGTTTCTAGGGGGTTTTTTTGTTGTTGTTAATTGGTTGCATTGTATGTCAGATCTGATTCTTCCACAACGATGTTAAGGCTGATGATTCTTCAGAACACCACTGAGAAGACAACTAGGAGTTTCACCAAAATAAGGACATTTTCTAAGGGCAGAGCAATGGTTTTTACTGTTATGGTCCAGAAAACAAAATGCATTCCATCCTGTGAAACTCCTTGAGTATGAAAAAGAGTGTCTTACCAGGGGGAAAAAAACAAAAACACTTAGTCAATTTGAAATTCCACACTGATTTCAGAGGTTTCAGGTTAGAACACATTTCTGGAAATAGAAAACTGACTAATATGAAGAAATTACTCTTGCCAGCTTCAAGTAATGACCTGCCCTACGAAACTATGTATACTTTACTTCACCTAATAAATGTCCTCCTTAGCTTTTAATGTAAGGGGGTTTTTTTGTAAATGAAATTATATGCTAATTTCTCTAGAGAAGCTCACTTTTTGAACCAATGGGGGAATTATTTTGCAATGTGAAGAATCTCTCATTTATCTATTGTTACTAGTTGGATTTTGTTTATTAAATTTCTTGACAGAGAGCTAGCCTGCTTATCCTTGTTTCATAGCAATTGAAAGATAGGATTCAGGGGAAGCAGAAAATCAGGGCAGAGGCAAGATGAGGACACTGGCCAGGAAATCAGAAGACCTGTATTAACCCAGTGCTACCACTCACTAGCCAAAGGACCATGGGCAAGTCAGTATATCTTTCTGGGTCTCAGTTTCTTTACCTATAATATCAACAGATAAAGAAGATGTGAGAATCGAATGTAACCATCTGCGTGAAAGCGCTTGGTAAACAGTAAACTACTAGACAAATTTGATAATTAATAGTATTTATGTCCCATACTCCCCCTTCCAA
The DNA here is from genome assembly GCF_000696425.1 of Galeopterus variegatus. NCBI lineage: Eukaryota > Metazoa > Chordata > Mammalia > Dermoptera > Cynocephalidae > Galeopterus > Galeopterus variegatus. Next base: position 70,790 of record NW_007731854.1, read on the forward strand.
AGCTGACAATGGAAATGATAATCAGCAGCTCCGTAACAGGAAAGTCCCACATCAAAGAATATAAATTGAATTAAGTAACCTATGGCTGGAGCCCTGGCTTGAATAGGAAAAAAACGTAGTCAGGTAACATCAGAAAAGCCACATTAGGTTGGAGCTGACTTAGCCTGTGTAGAGTTTCTGACAATGGCACCAAGGGGCATGATATGAGAACAGAAAATAGTTTCATTCCAGGCTAGCTTCGTGTGGAAAAATGTATGCAAAATTTCTCCAGGTGATCAGTAAACAAACTGGTTTAGGATCTTTTTCAATTTTCCACTGGACAGCACTGCTCTAAGTAATCAAGGAAGTAAGAATGATCTACAAAGGAGCTAAAACTGGAACCCTCCTCCCCCCAAAAGAGACTCTACTCTTAAAACAACCCAAATGCTAATAATTATCACATCTACCACCTCTGCTTGAGACCAACAGGACCCCAAACACCGAAGGGCCATAACACAGAGCACTGATACAAGAATATATCTTTGTCTCCAAAATATGAGTCTGTATGTAAGTTAGGAATAAAAGTTCTCAATAGAGGCCTTCCAAGCAGAGAAAAGAATCATAAAATGTTCAAGAAGAGTTACAAGTCAGTCAGAAAAGGCATTCCTGAAGTTTCTGAACAATGAAACCTCAATATTTACCAATTTAGCTTGTGCTGACACAATGCCACAACAAATTGAAAAGGTAAAAACAAACAAAAAAAAATAGTTTATTCCAATAACTAATTATTGGAATCTTCCTCCAACTGAAAGAGTGTTGAAATTGAAGTTTCTGAACATAGATCAGGATATAGATCACCTGCATTAGTTATCAGTCCAATCCTTCTAATGCTTGAAGAGCCCTCTGTTTCGTCTTCCCCCAGTGGTCATCCAGCCTGTATTTGGAAATCTAAGACAACAGGAAATTTAACCTAACCTGAAGCCACTCTGATAGCTAAAAGTTCTTCCTTGTGTTAAACAGAATTTCTTCTCATTTTATCTTATACTTTTGAAACTAACTTCATATCTTGAAGCCTTTCACATTTCATCATTAATGAAGTTTCCATGAACACGCACAATTTTCCATAAAGAAAATTATACAGAAGTCTATTAAAATGCCTTAAAAATATAAATATAGTTATGTATACCAAGAAAAAAATAAATAAAAATAAAATCAAACATTTTGCATGAGGTAGCACAGTGCCTTGCATCCTAACAGTGTTTGTTGAATTGAATTGAATTTGGAAGAGGTTGCCTAATTGAATTTGGTCTCTTTTCGAACTGAAGTTGGTGTAACTGGTGTATGTCTATACACAACCCTAAAACTCTCCACTGGGTCTATTAATGGTATCATAGCTGGATACTGTGTTCTCTTCGCCCTTTATACAGCAACTACTAATTCCTTGCTAGAGCACTAGCTGCTGCAGGGCAGAATTAGGTATAACCTAGACCTTCGTGGTAATAAATGCCTTCTTATATCGATTTCACCTAAAGCAGGAGGGCTCCCGTGGCATGGCCCCTGAGAACAGCATCATAACAGAGCCTCAGACAATTGTGCACACCTGCAGTAAATTTTATCATCTATGAAGATTTGGATTCCATATATAAGGTATGGATATCACCTAAAATTGGAGTATTAAAAAGAGACTTTAAGAACTGATTTTTAAGCAAGTGGAATGTAAATACCAAAATAATAGCCCTGTTAAATTGCACATAATTCCACTTAAAACATGAAAAGCCAAAAGTAGAATCAACAGGTCTATTCAGTTAATTCGGTGAAACATAAAAAGACAGACATTCCGCCCAGGCATTTGGCATTGTGAAATAGGCTCAACGGTTTATTGGTCCATCTATTTTCAACAGGTTGTGCGGATATCCTATAGGCACAGACTGGGTCTATGCGCTATTACCTTAAAAGAAGCAAAAATCCGGTTAGATATAAAGTGAAGGTGGTCACAGTGACCAAGCAATCCATTCAAACTTTACCCATATAGGACACTTTTACCCTGGGTTGTTTTGAATGAGACCCAAATCTATTTATGTATTTTCCTAGTCTTTATCACCTCCTTGTGTACCATTGAACAGTTTTTGAGGACACAAGCCACTATTACAATGTTGTCAAGGCCCTTCTCGTTTTCTAGTTCAAATCCTTGTTCATGCTGTTTGCTAAGTACTTGTTCCCTGTGACAGCTTTCAGCCAAACAGAACACACTGAATGCTGCATTCCAAACCACTCTGTCCTGCTGGGCTCCGAGTAAAACAAGCTCTTCAAACTCCATCATGTGAACTTTTCACAAGGAACAATCTCCCTCAGACAATTCCATTCAGAGATACTATCCGTGAAACTGGGACTCAGAGAAGAGGTGACATCACAGGCTTCCCCCTCTGGACAGGGTCATGACCACCAAAGTTGTATTTAAGAGGCTCCCACGTGGTTTGGCACATGATTTTCTTAATGATCTAACATTTCCCCCAACTTTCCCATAAGCTTTCAATTTAAGATATCCACACTTAAATACAAAATTGGGTTCTGGTGTCAAGAAAGCCTGAGATTTCAAGAAATAAAGAGTGAGAAAATTGCAGCTGGGGTCTCTATTAGGGATAGGAGGGTAAATGTAAGACATACTATATAATATATGCCATATGCGGGGGCTTGGGGCAGTGTATTAAGAAACATAGAAACAAAAAGTATTATATCCAACCAAGAGGCTAGGAAAGTATTTTTAAAAACAGAAAGGAAAAAAAAGAAAAAAAGGCAAGAAAAAGTAAGAAAATTTAAGTTAATTAGATTTTATTTTTTAAATGTCTGAAGCCAAGTTTTGGAGATGAGAGCTTTGAAAAATGCAGGAAGATTATTCTGCTGAGATGGATAGCCTGCTTGTCTGCAGTTAGGCTACAACAGAAGGAGAGCAGCACCCAGCTGCAATCCGAGGAATCCTGGCTGTTTTCAGAAAGACCTGCCTGGAGGCTCCTGAGGAAGGCTCTGGACTCCCCTAAAAGCTCTTTAATATGAGGAGAGCAGCTCATGGATCCAGGATGGTTACCAGTCCAGTTCTCACCAGAATGGTGGCATGTGGACTCAGTGGCCTTCCAAGTCTTCCTCTAACATCCTCCTGCTCAACTTATTATTTGTGAAAAAGAAATGTGCCCAAATAAGAAGGCATTTGACTGTAATGTGCCCCTTAAGCATTCGGAATTTTTTTTTTTCATTTTCATTCTTGACCTGCTAAAGAAAATGGAACCAAAAGAGAGAGAAGACTGTGCTGTGCACACATGTTCCCATCCTACAAGTGGCCATGCCGTTCCCACCTGGTGATTCATCTGGCTCAGAATTGCTTCAACTTAGCAGTCCTTACTTCAAGGGGTTCACAGAGCTCAACTGGTCAGACACTAGATTATTAAAATGAGAATATCATAGAAAGGTTATCACTACCATTTCCTACTGAATTACATCACAGGTCAAGAGGTGCCAGAGCTTGTGGGGACCTTAAAAATCATCTATCACAACTAACTCCTTTATTTCATATACTAAGCAAAAAAAGGGCCCAGAAAAGGAACTGACTTGCTTAAGATCAGTTATTGGGAAAGTCAACGCTTAAACCTAGATCCTTTGTCCTTGCCACCAATGCCTGAGACACTGCAATCTTATCTACAAATAAGAAAGAATGTTGATGACTTATTTGCTAGGCTTCTTTGGGGAAACATGTTTAGTGTACCCATAGAATAACTGTTCCTCTGAAGTTTTGTTTTGAGCTCTCCTTCCCCTAATATAATCTTATGACAAAACAATTTTTTTCATTAAAAACACAAACATAAAAGTATAGTGTAATGCTGATTATGCTTTTTCAACCTACACATGTAATCATGGAGATTCTTACACACCTCCCTAAGGAAGTGATACCCTTGGGATAGAATGAATGGTTTACAGTCTAGTGGGGCAAAGAAGCAAACTGACAATTACAATGATGAGTCCAAAGCGGGGACTTTATGGGGCAGGGCATTTAATCCCGACTTGGAAGGGCAAGGAAGGTATTAAAAAAAAGAAAACAGGTAAAGCCTGAGGTGAGCTTTGAAGGCAAGTGGGGGGAGGACATTCCAGACCAAGGGAGCAACAAGGTAAAAGGGCTCAGAAGCAGAGATGATCGGAAGTTCAGGAAACATCAAGTCCAGTTTGACTGGTGGCTAGAATGCAGTGATGGTGGCAAGGAGTGACTTGTGCTTCCTGAATGCACAATTCCAACAGCTTCCCCCAAATAAACACAACAGAGTAAAAAGAGTATGCTTGTCATGCCAGAGTGGCTTCATAATACAAGTTCCCCAGCCCCACAGAGCCATCAACATATAAAAGCTCACACACAATCTAACTAAGGGAGGTACAGTAAAGGGAACAGCAGACTGGAACCTACCAGTAAGTCACTGTGGCCCTCCCTAGTGAGGTCAGCTGCCCCATTTGTAAAATGAATAGTTGGCCCCGCCCTGGACGATCTTAAGATCCCTTTTGGCTCAGTATCTGGGAAGGACCCCACTACACATATATTACTAGAAGATCCTATGTAGAGGTCTGTAGACTGGAAGGTCTACAAAGGCCCAGGCTGACTGGCAACCAATCCTCCCCGACCCCTACTCCATCATCATTTCATAAAAGGTCAAGTGATCTAATTGCAACATTTCCTAACTATCAGTTCATAAGCAATTTTGATTAGAAAGCAGTGGTCTAATAAATAAAATACTCGGCTAGAGTTTAGAAAATCAGAGGCTTCTCTCAGGCTCCTATAAAAGGAAAAAAACAAGGCAATTGCACTTATTAACTAGTTTTTGCCTCAGTTTTATCTGCACTCTTAGAAAGAAAATGTATGAAATATGCAAAGCGATAATAAAGATATTATCTATAAACCAGGAGATTCACTTTAAGACTAAACAGAAAGTTCACCATCAATGATCAATTTAAAATTAGCTCCCTTTGGTTAGAACACAGTGTTGATAACACCAAGGTCAAGGGTTCGGATCCCCATACCGGCCAGCCACCAAAAATAAATAAAATGAGCTCCTTGAATCAATCACAATTCTCACAATCTAGATCAGGACGGGTTTCCAGACTTCACCAGTGCATTCCAATTACTGAGACCTCCTGAAAGCAGATAACTTTGGGAGACCCTCCCATTGAGATTTTAATTCAGCTGGAGGAGGGTTCTGAAGTCGCCAGTTTCACAAGCTCCTCAGGAGATTTTCATGGGACAACCCACACTTTGCACAAAGCTGAATCTAATAGTCAGGAATGAGAGCAAAGGCACACAGGGGGGAATTATCTAGAAATTATGGTATGGGCTTCAGGTGCTTTCCCTGGGCAGCAAGTAAACAGAGAAAGGGGGAAGGGGAATACCTGAGTCTGGATGGGAACCTACTCATCCACTCATTTAATATTTATTTGTGCCCATACAGATCAGGCTCCGTACTAGGCACTAGGGATTACAGAGTAAACAAGACAAATGAGTTCCCTGCCCTGATACTGACATGCCCTCTTACAATTAACTCTCCCTACCTACCTGTTAAAATGGCTGCAGTTGCTTAGTCAATCCTGTAGCCCAGAATGCCCCAATGATTCCCCCGAAGGAGGGCTCTTGAGCACAAGAAGCAGGAGGAATGAAAAAAAGGCATAGCTACCTTGTTTCTTCAAGACTAGTCCTCCAAGAGATACTGCAACTGGAACTGAAGGCTTTCTCAGCCTTCAAGAAGCACAACACACTGGCGGTCATTTCTACCTTTTATGGTTTGTGGTGTGGGAGGGTGGGATGAACAAAAGCTTCCCAGAGAAAGCCCTGTCAAGATAAACATCTCCCCTACCTGGGTTGACCAAACCACAATATCCCCAGTGAAGAGCACCCTACAGGGATGCCCTGTGCTGGTCCTGCTCCAGAGTCACACTTTTGAAGAAACAGGCATTTGCCAAACCAATCTTCCTAAAGCACAGATTGGGTGGTATCACCCCTGCCCCAGGATAGAATCTGATGTTCTGGGCCAGGCGTTTGCGATCCTCTATACTTTGGTCCCTACCTCCCCTACCCACTTTCTGTGATCCCCTGAACCCACTTTATTGTTTTGTCCTCAAACTTTGTTAGATATCCTTCCCCTGTGGGCATCCCCTGCACTCTCCCTTCCTACCTATTTTTCTGGGCCCAATTCAAATGCTACCTCTTGCAGAAGCTGCAAATCTCTCAGCAAGGAGAGCCTCTGTCCTCCGAATTCTGCACAGCCCTTGGGTGCTTTTCCCACAGTTAAAAGTGCTTTCTTAGTTATATAATTTATCTTCCAAAGCAGAATGTGCTCTTTGAGGATAAGGATTGTTTTTACACTTTTCTATATCACTTCCCATGACCTAGCACAATGCCTTAGTAAGTTTTTGTGGAGTACCCGGATAGCAAGTTTGTATTCTATCAGGGAACTTGTTTCATTTTGTTGTATTATTTTAATGCATTACTCGATTACAGATCTACTCCAAAGGGCACGCTAATGAAGCAAAAACAACTCTCTGATGTGAACATAAACGCAAGGTTTTACTAATCCATAATATTTTATGCACTGGTTTTAGGAGACCTGGGGAGATTCAGGCTTTTTAACACCCCCCCCCCCCCCCCCACCC
>NW_007731854.1:78443-80682 GCF_000696425.1 Galeopterus variegatus
GTTTTAGGAGGCCTGGGGAGATTCAGGCTTTTTAACCCCCCCCCCCCCACACACACACACACACACTCCTTCCATAACCTCACTCTCACCTCCTCCTGCCCCACCTACCCCACTCTACCTCCTTCATCACTTCCTCTCCATCCCAGCCTATTCAAAACCACTTTAGCCTTTCAGGTGCCCTAGGACCTTCAGTTCTAATTCTTTCCATCCTTACCCCCCTCCCCATATTCTTTCAGGCCAGAAGAGATAAAGCTTTCATTACTCTTGGTTGCAAAGTGCATCCCTCAGACGATTTCAGGGACTCCAAGGCTGCCCTAGTATCCCTAGGTGATCCTAAGTACTCATGAGCTCAACACACTTACAGATAATACAAGGCAAGTGATATTTAGGCAAGTTTTGACTATATACTAGTAGTTTTCAACTCAAACACAGATTCTACTTGGTGATTTTTAAATTGATCTATTTTGCTTTTTCTAAAATATAATGGATTTTAATATTTTACTGATTTTTATTTATAGAAAAGGGAGAATATTTATTAAGTGCCTCTAGGTGCCAAGCATTGTGCTAGACATTTGAAATACGGACTTCATCTGACCCTCACAACGACCTTAGACACATACTTCCATTTGACAGATGAAAAACTGAGGTCAATAGACATTGACTTGCCCAAAATCATGCAGTTCATTTGTGGAGCTAGGATTCTACTGTTGGTCCTTTTAACACAAAGCTCATGCTCTTTTAGTTATACAGTGCTGGACCCTTAAATAAAACCCATAAGTTCATCCTGACTACTTGGTCTTCCACTTCAAAACATAGATCACCCAAAAGATGTAATCTCAGAAAAATATGAACTTTTTGCATTCCCAAGAAAAAGGAGCACCACTGAGCCACCAGGGACACCATCTTATTTTATCAGGATCTCAATTGTTGGTTTAGCTTTCCTAAAAAGAGCATCGAATTGACCCAATATCAAGTATTACCTGCTCGACCATCATAGCACCTCTTTACGCCATCACATATTCACCAAAATCATCAACTATTTTCAAAATAAAAGCACAGCCTAATGTGTACTACTTGCCAGTTTCTTTCTAGAAATTAGGTGCATGGTACAGTGGGGTAAAAATGGGAGACTTCTGATTTCACAAAGATGGCAAGTGTAACACACTTTGATGCAATGTCATTGAATTGGCAAGGACCGTTAAAGCCAACAACCAACCAAACAAGGATGAGTTTCCTATAACCAAGTAAACACCTGATATATCCTTACCCTTTAAGAATTTTCAATAAGGTCACATTTATTCATTCAACAAACATTTATTGAGCAACAGCAACTGTGCTAGGTGCTGAAGAATGTAACTGTGGACAAGATAAACCAGGCTCTCGCCTTGACCGGATACTTTTGCTTTAAATGATCTTGCTAACTACTACATGGTTGATGTTCTCGGCTAGGATTATATTTCTGAAATTTCTACGAGGCCTCTCCCGAAGTACTTTTAAAGTTTCTTAATGGCAAACATGATAGAAATCTTTGTTTAACTTAGAGAAGAAAGCAAGCCGATCTCCTGTATCCTTTCGACAAGCAATATGGTGGTTGGCGACCCACGAGGCAGTTTAGACCATTCGGTTGCGCTTGTGGGTTGGGGAGTCTGTGATGCTGTCACCGCACTGGGCCGAGGTGCGCTTGCGGATCCCCCCACCGTCCAGGCGGAGGGCCCGTTCTTCTGAGCCGAAAGGGTTCAAGTCGTCCTCGAGAAAGCTACTTTTTCGGCGTCCGCTGCTGGCGACACCGCTGTCTTGAGGCGGGGAGCCGGGCGCGCCAGATCGCACGCTGATACTGGCCATGGCACCACTGAGGCCGTGCAGGGCGATGGCCTCGTGGAATGGCTGCAGGTCGACGTCCACCNGGGGGTGCGCGGCGGGGGAGGGGCTGGGGGCACTTTGCCACACAGGAAGCTGATCAGGTCTTCGCGACGAATGGTGCTCCGGCCCTTTTTCACCCACTCGAGCACATCTTTGATGCGACGCTGGTAGCCAACCTGGACGCCCAGGTCAAAACTTCGTTGGTAGGCATCCCCGCTCTCTTTGTACAGGCTGGTCACGGCCATGGCCGCATGCTGGAAGGGGTCCCACATAGACAGTCCTGGCTGTTGGCACCCGGAATCCTTGTAGAGCTGGGCCACGGCGGTGGCCGAGATCTGGAAGAGGTGCCACAGCCGCTGCTGCTCGCTCTTGAGCCCCG
>NW_007731854.1:81618-89013 GCF_000696425.1 Galeopterus variegatus
CCTCCGCCTCGGGGCCCGCTCGCGCCGCGGCTGCCGCACCGGGAACCCGGAGGAGGGCCGGCTGCAGCGCTGCCTCAACGCGCTGTCTGCCTACCGCTTGGCCCCCTTTTCACACATTTTGGGGAGTTGTCGGCTTCATCCAATAAGCTGATCAAATTTTACATCCGATGTTGCCAGAGAGGATTATGGGGCAACTCCATGGTGTCGATCACATCCAGGGCGCCGAGCCGGGGAGGCCGGGGGATAGAGTGGAAAGAGCGCGGCCCTAGTGAGCAGGCGGACAGTGTGGACCCCTGCCATGCCCTGGGCACAGTAGGTGCCCGAGAAAAGTGTTTTCTGTGGATCGAAGCATGGAGAGAGGGAAAAAAAAAAAAAAAAAAATCAGGGAAAGCGCCCGTCCCCCCTCCCCTACACCCCCCGCTTGCGTCTTGGGCCTCAGTTTCCCCCAAGTGCCCAAAGAGGTGGTGGGACTATGTCTCTGGAAAGCACTTGCAGTCGTGCTTGAGAACTTTCCTTCTGTGCCTGCAAAGCACTTCTTCAGGGCTACTCGCATACTTATCAGATTCTAAGAGTAATGGTCGGAAATGGTATTGATTTCTCCCCCAGTATTCTTGCAGAGGTTTTTGTCATTTGAAAGAATGGGTTGGAGGGGGGGACTCGGTGTGTTTTACTCTCACGTACTGAAAATTGCAAGATGAAAAAGAGGAAAGAAAATTGAAAAAATGAAAGCCCAAACACAGGATTTTTCTGCTCTAATGTAAAAGTCTCTTTTTAGGAAAGAGGGGTTTTTTGTTGTTGTTGTTGTTGTTGTTTTTTAACTTACCTGATTTCCAACATATTAAAAATTCTAGCTACCTAAAACATAATTATACCAAAATTCAGCAAAAACGCCATGGGAAACTAACATCTTTTCCTTGGATTCAGGAACAAATCTCTTGTAATGATGCAATCCTTTTTCAGTGCAGACAATTCCAGAGCAAACTGTGTTCAAAGAAGAAAAAATATCACGGAGCTAAGAATAACACCAAAAATGGAAGGAACTAACGTAATCATTTTTTAAATTTAGGGGAAAAAAGTAGAATTTAGCAGTTTTTGTTGTTGAACATTTCCTAAGTATCTAGAAAGCCTAACAGACAAAGATAAAGAAAACTAAATCTAGCAAAATATGTTTAATAATTCCAAAGTATGAAATTAGTACATAAAATAAAATGATCTAATCATTAAGCTTTATCATCTTCCTTAAAAGAAATACATGTTTGTAAGCTAAATTTAAAAGAGGAGAGGGAATTGTGCTCTTTCTCTGCAAACCGGGCTTTTTCACGATTCATTAAACCCTTTTTCCATATGTGTAATTGGACTCTTCTCATTTACATAAACGAAGGATGAGGCAAAAACCTAAGATCAGCCCAAAAGGAGAGATATGTTTCTCATTTTCCTATGTGAAAAACAAAAACAAAAACAAAAAACCACAAGATTGTGGAAGAAAACTCAAAACAGAGCCCCCTTCCTCACCACCACTCCCGCCCCCAAACCTGAAATACTTTATGGCCAAGGACTTAGCGGGTTTGAGAGCTTTGACGGTTGCCCTGCACATGGTGCCTCCCAGTTACTATCAGAGGCACAGGTTTTTATTTTATTTTCTCCAAGTAAAAAGCTTGGACCAAAATGACTGACAGTGGGACAACATATTCTACTTTCTCTCCTCATTTCTGATTGGGTTAAAAACCAAGAAGAAAGACTGCACTGTCTTTTAAAGAGCACAACCCTCTGCTTCAGCTTGAGTTGTCTGGCTGGTATCCTCCATTCAGTTGGTTTCAGCACCTGATTAATTAGTTAATTAGTACTTAGAGCTGACTAGCCCCGGTCGGCAATTTTCATGCCCTGCCTGGTGAAATGTTGAATCCAGCATTGAAATTTCTGTGTCGCACACCCTAATTATTATCACCCCACTACTTTTAAAACCATTGCACCAAATTATTATTATAGACAGAGCCAGACAACTGTGTGGGAATATGTTCTTTCTGAGAAATAATGGTAGACTTAATCAATATTTTTCGCTGTTGCCCTTAACACATTTAAATAAAACAACTGAGTGGGATAAATTCTAATTCAATTAGCTTCCAACTCCTTCCATTGAGAAAATGATTTTATATGGGAGAGATGTTAGAAAAATCACACCGAAAATTTTAACAATGTTTCCCCATGTAGCAGAGTGTGTTTCCAAGATATCCTATCTGAGATTAGTTTTATTCCTATAAAGTCTAAAACATCAGGAATAAAAAAAAAATAGAAAATAGATACAAAAAGATCATTTTTACTAGCTAGAAGGAAATGATGCTATGTTTGTTTGTGTGTGGAAGGGACTTTTGATGTTTTAAAAAACCGACATGGTTTAGGCTTTTTACGGGAAAAAAATATTACTTGGCCGCTGCCCCATTCTTCCATAAATTTGATGTACATTGCTAAGGTTAAATATCAACCAGGGAAAAAAATAGTCTGGGAAAATACGTTAGGACACAAACCTAGAGCAGTCTAATTTTTAGCGTTTCTCAACATACCGTTACCAAAAAGGGCCTTGATGCATCAATGATTTCCAATATTATTGGTAGCTATTTTCACCTGGAAACAATCCTTATATATCAGAAGTGGGTTGCCTGTAATTGTAAGAGCTAAATGGTACACAAAACTGGATACACAACCACACAGACCAGTAAATGGGTCGGTCTGAAAGCAAAAGTAAACACCAACCTTAGGAAATGAAAGAAGTTAAAAGATAAGTGTTAAGGACCTTATTCTTTTTGGAGAATAAAACAAGATTTAGTAGCTTTCCACTTAATTTAAATGAAAAGAATCACTACCTTACATATTGCAGTGATAATGTAATGGGGAAAGAAAACAAAAAAGTCTTTGTACAAATGACACCTCCTATAGTTGTTGTGAAGAAACTTTTCCCCTTGGTATCTGCTAACAAATTCTAATTAATGCTGCACATTCCTTTACTGAAATCATTTAATGCGTAACAAGGGGGGTAAAAAGAAATGCTGAATGCTTGTGATTGCCCTGTTAGAATTATGGGAGTGAAAGCCTGGGGCCCCAAACTTACTGTCTATTAAAGCCAAGCTTTGAAAAAGAAATGCAACCTACAAAAGCTGTCAATCTCCCTTGCCCCTAAAGCCTGGGTTCACATGGATTCAAGTGACAGCCCTCCTCCCCCATGCACAATACATCAATCTGTCTCTCCCACAAGCACCCACAGCCCATTGTGCTGGCCGCAGGTGCCTATTATGGCACCCATGGCTGCCTCCCACAGCTCCGCCCCTGAGAAACAGGAACTGCAGACAATGGAGCCCTGTGGGAAGACAGAGGTGGGTGTTGGGAGGGATAACAGACAGATGGTAAAGGGTATAGGGTAGTAAGGTAGTTTCAAAACAAATGTCAAACATTCCAAATTATTGCTTTTGCGTGCCCCCCACCCCCTTTTGAATTGCCTTTGCTTCAATCACCATCTGCCATAATTATAAAAACACTTACCTGTTAGGATGAATATTTGCTCCCCTTTTTGGGTAGTGATGGAGGGGATGACCTTCAATACTCTACTGCTCCTATTTAGCCTCTAGGTTTTTCAAGGTCACAGACTGAGGAGTTTTAGTTAAGTGACACCGTAGACCTTATAGGGGAAGTAAAGAATATTTCTAATTTTTTTTTACAAGGTTTGTGATTTCCTTTCAAGCTTAGTTTGGAGCTTGAAAGGGGATAAGTGTTATAAAAACTAGTTACTTTGGGGTAACATATTTGTGGAATCAAACTACCATAGACTTCTTACAAATATCACACCAAGCAGGTGGAATGTGTAAGGCCATTTCTTTTCTAGTAAGGAGATACAAAAAGGGAGATGAGGTAGATTTCATAATAAAACTACAGAAGGTCTTTGACTCGGCCTCTTTTCCTATTCCCAAACATGTCAAAAAATAAGTAAAATAGTAGAAAATCACTTAATGCTTTTCACATCAAGTGCCATTATCAGAAAAAGTACATTTTAAACAGTTCGTTTTGTAAAATGTCACTTGTCTGTGTTGTTTTTACCTTCTGAGTTCTGGATTAATTAAGAAGCAATAAACAGAAGAATTAAAATATATGCCCAAAACACATATATGAATTCAAATAATTTGATTTAGTTGTTTTTGCCCTTACATGTTCATCTCAATTATACCACCTATTCCTGTTTCCAAGATAATTTGTCATAAATTAAAACTAAATTAACAATAATTTCATCACCACTGTCACTACCTGTCACAAACAAAAAGCAACCAAGAAAAATACAGCACAACTGTAAGTCATGGTCAAGACAATTGGTGACTTGTTGGAATGAGGGTACCCCCAGAATAATGCCAATGACTAAAACCAGCCAGTTTTCCTGAAGCAAACAAGAGGGTCTTGGTTTGCTGTCAAAAACCACAAACTAGGCTTTAACTAAGAACTGTCAGAGATCCAAGTGAGCTCCTGGCCAGGGAGAGCTTAATTAGCAGAGTTGGTTTGGGTTTTTAAATCACACAAGAAAAACAACCAATGCAGTATGAAAGCATAATATCGTCTAATATAGCACAAAAAACACTATTTCATTATATATGTGTGTGTAGTTATTTTGCACATTTCATGAACAATTTAAATTTAGATTTTAATCATTATTTTTGTGCCCATTACTAGGGCATGTTTCTTTTGTTTTCTTCTTGTGTGTCCTTTCAGAGATTTTTATGTATTTATCACCAAATACAAATATGCATGCCTCCTCCTTTTTATATAAATGGTGGCATACGCTATTTTTTTTAACCTGACAGATTTTGGAGATCAGTCATATCAGAACATTAAGAGCTTACAGGGCATAAATGTGAATAGCTTTGAATCACATTTGGTATTTGGAAAAATTGACTCCAATTCAACAATAGGAAATATATATCATTCCAGTGTTTAACTCCAAATTGATCAAGCTATTTGGAAGCTATTCCTATTTCTACTAACAATGATCACAATTAGGCATTTCATTTCAAATACTCAGAAATTAGTACATCTAACTTTAATTATCCATTTTAATGGGAAACAGAGACAATGTGGAGGAGAAAGTCACAGATAACTCATAGATATAACCTTTGTTAGAGATGCTTATGTAGGAACACTTTTAAGATATTTATCGATAGAGTTTGTAAATTGTTTCTATGGCATCCAAAATATTCAGAGTTCAAACGAAACCCCTCAGACTTTCCACTTGATCCATAGTTCCTTGTTCATCCTTCTAGTGTCTCATAAAAATAGCCTCTTTTAATTGATTTAACTGATTAAAAGATGGCAGGTTTTAGCTGTAAAATTAGTTTACAATACACAGTCCATTTACCTGTGCTCTAACACCAAGCTCTTCCACTTCTGGATGTTTTCCATAGAGCTATTGAGTCTATTTATTTTTAAGTTAACATAGTTTGTTGTTAAAATCCAAGATTTTATTGTCAGACAAAGCTGGGTTTTAATCCTGGCTCTGGAGCTTGAAAGTGGTGTGATTTAACTTCTCTGATACTCAGTTTTCTCTAAAATGGGGATTAAAAATAGTACCTACCTTATAGATTTGTTGTAAAGAGTAAATGAGTCCGCACATTCACACTTAAAACTGCCTGGAACATAGTAAATCCTCAATAAACAGTACATGTTATTACTATTATTAATAATATTGTCAGTTATAGGACTTTAAGGATTAGTTAGATGGGTTCCCAAACCTGACTGATCACCAAAATTACTTGGGAGAGCTTTTAAAAAATAGGTATACCCCAGCCATATCTCCCCTAAGAAATTCCAATTGAATAGGTCTGTGGTGGGACCTGGGAATCTGTATGTAAAAGCACCAGAGAGGTGTGTATAAAGGAAATCCCAAGATGGACAACTTCTAAGCTGACCAAGAAAGCAATAGGTCATAAGTAGAACAGAAAGTCAGAGGGCTCAGTGAAGAATATCCCTAAGATGAACACAAATTCCATAACGAACCCTTATAACTAGAAACCAAAAGTTATAAGTGCTTTTGGTTGACAATAAAAATAAAATACAATTAAGAATTTTAAGGGAAACAAAAAGCTGTATAATGATCCTGGTTCTAGTAGGAAGCATACAAAAGTGTGACATCATTCTGAGCCATTGAAGGAGTGTAAAGAAACAATTTGATCTAGATTTTGATTTGATTTTGACACTTGAAATATTTTCCTTCCAGCAGCATTTCTTTACTGCCACATAATTACATTTTTCTCTATAGGTCCAATCACACTACTTGGTCTTGCTATGAATATTTGCATGGAACTTACTATTGGAAATGCTGTTTATTGGTTTGATTTTTTAATTAAGCTTTTTTATTTTGAGGTAATTATAGATTCACATGCAGTTGTAAGAAACAATACAGAGATCCGAGAGGTCTGGTATACCCTTTACCCAGTTTCCCCCAATGACAACACCTTGCAAAACTATAACCCAATATCACAACGTATACTGACATTGGTACAGTCAAAGTACAGAACAATTTCATTACCACAAGGATCCTTTATGTTTCCTTTTTATAGCCCATTTTTCTCCCATCCATCCCCTCCCTAAGCCATGGCAACTAATAAACTGTTCTCCGTTTCTATAATTTTGTAATTTCAAGAATGTGTATAAATAATATAATATAATCAGACAGTATGCAACCTTTTAGGATTTGCTTTTTCTACTCAGAACATTCTCTAGAGATTCATCCAGGCTGTTGCCTGTACCAATAGTTTGTTGGGTTTTTTATTGCTAAGCAATATTCCATGGTATGGATATACTGCAATTTGTTTAACCATTCACCTGTTGAAGGACATCTGGGTTGTTTCCAGTTTACAAATAAAGCTATTATAAATAAACGTGCTCTGAACATTTGTGCACAGGATTTTGTGTGGACTTAAGTCTTCATTTCTCTGGGATAAGTGTCCAGGAGTGCAA
Organism: Galeopterus variegatus; assembly: GCF_000696425.1. NCBI lineage: Eukaryota > Metazoa > Chordata > Mammalia > Dermoptera > Cynocephalidae > Galeopterus > Galeopterus variegatus. The sequence continues at coordinate 88,606 of NW_007731854.1, forward strand.
TTGCTGGGTTGTATAGTGCTTGCATGTTTAATTCTTTAAAGAAACTTCCAAACTTGTTTCCAGAATGGGTGTTCCATTTTACATTCCAGCAATGTATTGCCTGAAATTAACGCATCGAGAAATAGAGATTTACATGTATTATTTAAAGTTATAAAGGCAACCACTAAAAAGTCCTGAAAATTATAATAATATAGCGAATAAAGTTTTGGGAAAGTCAGAAGCAAGTAAAAGAGGTAGCATAAGTATACTAAATCCTTCATTTTTCTTAGTAGAGTCAATAAATACTGTCTAAAGTTGATAAAGCAAGAAATAAAAGTTTAAACACATTATTAAGATTATGAGGGCCGGCCCGGTGGCGCACTGGATAAGTGCGCCACTTGGGAAGCGCAGCGGCGCTCCCGCCCGAGG
>NW_007731854.1:89379-104392 GCF_000696425.1 Galeopterus variegatus
GGGGGCAACACTGAGGGTTGCAATCCGTTGCCGGACACAGAAAAAGACAAAAAGACAAAAAAAAAAAAAAAAGATTATGACGTTAATCATCAGAAAAACTCAAAACTGAAAATAGTTAAAAAGCCATTACCTTTGGACGGAAAACTAGTGAATAAACAGGAAACTTTTTATTTTTCTTCTATACTGTTCAACTTCCTAAAAACTGTATGCATTTATTATCTTTATAATAAAAACAGAGGACATTTTAAAGCACCCCAGATGGTTCTGGTGAGGCCGAGTTTGATAGCCACTGAGTACACTCCACCCAGTATTCTTGGACATAGACCTTCTGCCCCCTTCTATTGCCCAAAATATCCTCCCTCAAATGTAGAATCAGAAGATTGGTGGAAGGTTAGCAGCATTGTTAGGGTCAAAGCTAGGAAACTGATTAATTTCCATCTTCCAAATTCAAGCTCCCAACACAGTATAAAAATTGATCTCTATTCTAGGTAATAGATGCTCAGAAGAAGGCATTTTTCATTTGAAAAGGTGCACATGGTTACAAAATTCAAATAATACAGAAGGGTACACGGTGGAAGGTAAATCTTCCTGAACTCCAGACTTCATGTCCTCCTATCCAAAGTCAATCATCGTTAACACTTTTTCGTGTATCCTTTCAGATAATACACACAAACACAAATGGGAGCAGACACTTCACATTATTTTGTTCCTTGCTTCTTTTTTTGTTCTACATAATAATATTTTCTGGAGATTTTTCCAGATCTTTAGATATATATATATACAATTCATTCTTTTTAACAACAGCATGATATCCTCTTGAATAGACACACCATGTTTATTTAACCAGTCTCTCATTTACGGACAATTTTATTACTGTATTTTTATATTTATCACTACAAATAACACCATAGTGATCACCCTTGTACAAAAAGCTTTACATCTGCTTTTATTTCAGTACAATAGATTCAAAGACACATACAAGCATGTAATATATACATATGTGTATACGTATCTTTCTATATCACCACAGTCTATTTGATGACTGCGTAATATTCTATTATAAGACCACTAAATGTAACATAACTTATTGAAATAGTCCCCTCTGACTGGGTAGTCAGTTGTTTACTCGTAAAGAATGCAGTAAAAGTAAAGATGTGTTTGACTGTGGCTCTGTGTGTGTGTGTGTGTGTTGAGAGAGAGAGAGAGAGAGACTGAAACTGAGATTTTAGGGAATTAGCTTACATGAACATGTAAAGGAATTACATTTGCAAGGAATTACATGAATTACATGAACATGGCAAGTCCAAAATCTGCAGGGTGGGCTGGCAGCCTGGTGACCCAGGGAAGAGCCAATGTTGTAGTCCAAGTCTGAAAGCCAGCAGGAGGCTGGAACCCAGTGAGGATCTAGTGTTGCTCAAGTCCAAAGGCCATCGGCTGGCAGGATTCCTTCTTGCTAGGGAGAGGTCAGATTTTGTTCTATTAAGTCCTTCAACTGATAGGATGAGGTCCACCCACATTATGAAGAACAACCTGCTTTACTCAAGGTCCACCAATTCAAATGTTAATCTCATCCCAAACACACCTTCATAAAAACATTCAGAATAATGTTTGACCAAATATCTGGGCACCATGGCCCAGCCAAGCTGACACAAAATTAAACATCACAGAATGTATGTATAGAAGCATACCTAAAGTCAATGGTCATTTAAGAATTTAGAAAGCACACTAATATTCACTGGGTATCGTCCAGTTGCAGTGGCAGTATTTGAAATGTACCAAATTTATCATCACTTTAGAAAAGTGAACTCTAAAATACTTTTTCCAAATCTGTCTCCTATTACCTTAAAAAAATTAAAATGCCAATAAAATATCTTTTTTTGACCCTTTTTTGTTGAAAGATAATTGGTTATATATATTTTGGGGGTACAGAATAGAATATCAATACATGTGTACAATGTGTGGTGATCAAATCAAGATAATTAGTATGCTCATGTTTACAAAATATAGTCAATCTTCATGACCCTTAACTAGTTTCTCGCCAACCTCCCTCCCCCTTCCCCTTTCCCACATCAAATAACCACAGTTCTGTTCTCTTTTTTTTTTTTAAGTTTAATGCATTATTGTGATTGTTTTTTTCTTTCTTTCTTTTCTTTCTTTATTTTAGCTCACACTTATGAGTGAGGACATGGGGTTTTTCTCTTTGTATGCCTGGCTTATTTCACTTAATTTTCTGTAAGTTCATCCATGTTTCTCCAATGGCAGAATTTCATTCTTTTTTATGGCAGAGTAGTATTCCATTGAGTATATATACCATATTTTCCTTATCCAGTCACCTGTCAATGAACATTTAGGTTGGTTCCAACTCTTTGCTATTGTAAATAGAGCTACAATAAACATGGCAGAACAGATATTCCCTTGACATGATGTCTCCCACTCCTTAGGTATATATCCAGCAATGGGATTGCTAGGTAGTATGGCAGTTCTGTCTGCAGTTGTTTGAGGAATCCCCATGCAGTTTTCCATAATGGCTGCACTAATCAACAGTCCCTGTGTAGGAGGGTTCCTCTTTCTCCACACCCTCACCAGCATTTGTTATTCTCTGTCTTTTTGATAATGGCCAGTCTAACTGGGCTGAGATGATATCTCAATGTGGCTTTAATAAAATATCTCTTATCTGATCCTGCAAAGAAACTTAAATCCCAAATTACGTATGAAGCTTTATTCCTATTCTGCTCCATCCAGCTATAGGAACCAGACTCAAGTGTTTGGTTAGAGTCTGGGACCTCATGCCGTGGAACTGGTATAGATTCACCATCTCTCAAACTCCATCATTTCAACCCAAGATTTTTTTTAATCTTTCCAAAGTTCCAAGGAGCTAACAAACCACACAGAATGTCAGCACGAGTTCCACACCCACAAAACTTTACCAAATGTCACGGCCAAACATAATTGCTGATATTCCTTACAATATTGGCATCATTTCTGAAGCAACAGTAGTATTTCCACTTACTATCTAGATCCACGTGGTTGTTACCAGATGGAAACCACAGACCCTTAGCTTGGTAAAGTACAAGTACCGAAAGAAAACAAAAACGAGGACAGTATTTGGAACAAACAGGGCTGGAACAGCTGCATATCCATTTGGGAAAAAAAAAATTTATGTGTGTGTCTCACAGGCAACACAAAAATTAACTCAAAAGGAAGAGGCAGAAGGGATCTGTCATTCTCCAACCCTCCCTTGGACCCGCCTAGGTTTCCTGTATTCTCCCATCTCACTGGAGGCCGGCGAGTGGGTGAGCCCCACCGCAAGCCCCACCACCTGGCTAGAGAGCCCTCCGGGATCCGACCAACTAGTATCCAGTAGGCGGGGCAAAGGCATCCCCTTTCTCAGCCCCGCCTATGAAGCTTTTAGCCAGTCATACGCAGGGTGTTCTCAGTGTAGTGTCTTTTCAATCGGACCCCACCCAGGCACACTGGTGACCTGGCCTGGTATTCCCCATTCCCCCACTCACAGCTGGAGCTCCAGGACGCAGGAGAGGGGCGGCAAATGGTGGGCTGAGGGCAGGGTGGGTTTGCACAGGAGGTGGCAGAGGGCATGGAGTGTGGGCAGTCTAGGGCGATAGGAGAGCAGGGACTGGGCAAACTTGAGGGTGGGATGAGGACACCAGAGCCCTGCCACCATCCCAGTACCTGGCAAGTCACCCACACTCCCTGGGCCTCAGTTTCCCAACTGTAAAATGGTGGTTATAATACTTCACCTACCTCATAGGGGAGGTTATGAGGCCACGATCACCTGACCTGGGGGTCAATGCAGGAGGACTCTGAAGGTGCTATCCGGGTGCAAAGTAGTATTACTGAAAAGTGAGAGCAAGGTCCACCTGCCCTTCCCCCCACAGAGCCTCCAGGGATTGCCAGGCCATCCAGGCCCATCTGTATTTTCACTGTGTCCCAGGCCCCTTCATGTGTGTCATCTGTCGTCTTTGTGTGTGCCCTAGACTTAGATGTGATCTTGTTCAGGTGTCCTTTCTTGTGACCATCTCTCCACATAACTGCTGTACAAATTCCACCTGAGCCGGACCTCCACACCTGCCCACTGGCACCAGACACCAGGGAACAGACAAAGGAAAACAGCCACAAAAAAAACCAAAGCAGAATGACTCTGAAGTCCCATCCGGCTGGGGCCCCAGGGGTGGGGATTGGTGGCTGCTGTTTGTATTGTTTTTGAGTCCTTGGGTGCAAATGTTTTATAAAAAATAAAACAAAAACCCACTATCACACTCACACACAAAAAAATTTCAGCTAGGAGAAATGAAGGAAAACTGAAGAAGAAAAAAAGGAAAAAAGAACCCCACAAAATTTTTCCATCACACACACCCTCTAAGCCAGCAAGATTTCCTCTTTGCAAAATCATATTTTTGTGGGAATGAATGATCCTACTTTTTGTGGCAAGGCCTGTTCTGATTAATAAAGGGTCATGAAAAAGTTTTAAAAAATTAAAATAATTAACTCAAAATGTTTCATAGGTAGACCTAAATGTAAAAATTCAAAATATCCAACTTCTAGAAGAAGACATAGATGAAAAATTGGGAACTTGTACTAGATAAGATTCCTTTATTTCTTTCTTTTTTTTTTTTCGTTTGGTGGCTGGTGGGTCCGAAGATTCGAACCCTTGACACTGGTGTTATAACACCATGCTGTAACCAGCTGAGTTAACTGGCCAGCCCAGGATAAGATTTATTAAAACACATAAAGCATAAATCATAAAAAGAAAAAAATGATAAACTGGATTCCATGAAAATTAGAAACTTCTGCTCTTCAAAAGATACTATTAAAAAAAATAAAAAGACAAGCCACAGATAGGGAGAAGATACTTGCAATACATATATCAGACCTGTATCCAGAATATATAAATATCTCCTATCAGTAAGAAAAAGACAAATAACCCAATTAAAAATTGGCAAAATGGGGCCGGCCTGGTGGCGCACTATAGAGTGCGCCGCTTGAGAGTGCGGCGGCACTCCTGCCGAGGGTTCGGATCCCATGTGGAGACCGGTTCCCACTCACTGGCTGAGCGCGATGCGGGCGCAACACCGAGGGTTGCGACACTGAGGGTTGCGATCCCGTTACCGGTCAGTAAAAAAGACAAAAAGGGGGAAAAAAAATTGGCAAAATGTTTGAACGATATTTTACAAAGTAAGTATATGAGTGGCCAATAAAGCACATGAAAAGATATTCAACATCATTAGTCATAAGAAAGATGCAAATTAGAACAACAATGATATATCACTACACACACACTCAAATAACTAATATTGAAAAGACTGTGTTGGCAAGGATGTGGATCAATGAATCTCTCATAGAAATTGCTGGTGGGAATCCAAAGTGGGTATAACCACTTTGGAAAACAATTTGGCAGTATGTTATTTTATACGTGTTATAAAATTAAACACACACTTAGTATACAACCCAGCAATTCCACTTCCACATATCCATCCCAAAGAAATGAAAATATATGTCCAAAAGATACATGCACTCAAAAATTCATGGCATGATCAAGTGGGATTCATCCCAGGGATGCAAGAATGGTTCAACATACCCAAATCAATAAATGTGATATACCACAGCAACAAAATCAGGGACAAAGACCATATGATTACCTCAATAGATGCAGAAAAAGCATTTGACAAAATTCAACATCCCTCATGATAAAGACTCTCGGAAAATTAGGTATAGAAGGAAAGTATTTCAACACAGTAAAAGCCATGTATGGCAAACCCAACGCCAATATCATTCTGAATGGGGAAAAGCTTTCAGGTTTTCAGAACAGAAACAAGACAAGGATGCCCACTCTCACCACTTCTATTTAACATAGTATTGGAAGTACCAGCCAGAGCAATCAGGCATCCAAATTGGGAAAGACAAAGTCAAACTGTCCCTGTTTGTAGAAGACATGATCCTATATATAGAAAAATCTAAAGACTCCACCAAAAAACTCCTAGAGTTGATAAACAAATTCAGTAAAGTTGCAGGATAGAAAATCAAATATACAAAAATCAGTAGCTGTGTTGTAACACCAATGTCGATGGTTCAGATCCCCATACTGGCCAGCTGGGAAAAAAACAGAAAAAGAAAATTAGTAGCATTCTTGTACACCACCAATGAGCTAGCAGAAAAAGAAATCAAGAAAGCAAGCCCATTTACAATAGCTATCAGAAAAGTAAAATACCTAGGAATTAACTTAACCAAGGAAGTGAAAGATCCCTACTGTTAGGCCTCATGGCTAGTTTAACATCAGCAGAGACAGGTTAAGCAACTTTCCCCCTTCTCCCCCTCTCCTTTCCTTTTTCTGCTCCAGGAGCTGAGATTCCTCTCCTGGGAAGGGGTAAACATTATTGTCACCATCAGGGGAACATCTTGTGGGTTGTGTCTAGCAGGCTTCAGGGTGGAATGCTTTGTACTGAGATAGTGGCTAATCAGGAGCCTATGACTTAACCTATCAGATGTTATCGGACCGCAAGGCCTGAGTCACCTTGCACACCACTGATTTCAAAATTGTCCATTACTCGAAACCCTCCCTAAAAGTCCTATAAACCTCCTGCTTTCCTTGGTTTGGGAGAACCGATCTGGTTCAGTCTCCCCTCCACATTAGTGGAATAAACCTTTTGGCTGAAATGGCTCCTGGCTCGGGTTTCTCTCTTTTCTCCATCTAGCCGAAACACCTACAATGAGAACTACAAAACACTGCTGAAAGAAATTAAAGAGGACACCAAAGATGGAAAGACATTCCGTGTTCCTGTATTGGAAGAATTAATACTGTGAAAGTGTCCATACTACTCAAAGCGACCTACTGATTCAATGCAATCCCCATCAAAATACCAATGACATTCTTTAGAGAAATAGAAAAAACAATCCTAATATTCATATGGAACAACAAAAGACACTGAATAGCCAAAGCAATCCTGAGCAAAAAAAAAAAAAAATACAGCCAGAGGCATTACACTCCCCAACTTCAAATTATACTAGGAAGCTATAGTAACCATAACAGCATGGTACTGGCATAAAAACAGACACTCGGACCAATGTAACAGAATAGAAAACCCAGAAATTAACCTAACTACTGCAGCCAACTGATCTTCAGCAAAGGCACCAAGAACATTCAGCCTTTTCAATAAATGGTGCTGGGGAAACTGGATACCCATGTGTAGAAGAATGGAACTAGACCCTTACCTCTTACCATATACCAAAACCAACTCAAAATGGGTTAAAGTCTTAAATATAAGACCTGTAAGGCCGGCCCGGTGGCGCACTGCTACAGTGTGCCGCTTGGGAGTGCGGTGGTGCTCCCGCCGAGGGTTTGGATCCCACATACAGACGGGTTCCCGCTCACTGGCTGAGCGAGGGGCGGGCGCAGCACTGAGGGTTGCGGTCCGTTGCCGGACACGAAAAAAGGAAAAAAAAAAAAAAAGACCTGTACCTATAAAACTTCTAGAAGAAAGCATAAGGGAAACACTTCAGGACATAAGTCTGGGCAAAGATTTTATGAATAATACTTGAGAAGCATAGGCAACAAAAGAAAAAATAAATAAATAGGATTATATCAAACTAAAAAGCTTCTGCACCACAAAGGAAACAATCAACAGAGTGAAAGACACTCTACAGAATGGGATAAAATATTTGCAAACTATGCATCCAACAAAGGATTAATATCCAAAATATACAAGGAACTTAAAATAACTCAAGAGCAAAGAGACAAACACTCCGATTAAAAAATGGGCAAAGGAGTTAAAAAGACATTTCTCAAAAGAAGATACATGTTTCACGTGTCCATTTGTAGGCACATGAAAAAATGCTCAACATCACTAATCATCAGGGAAATGCAAATCAAAACTACATTGAGATTTCTCACCCCAGTTAGACTGGCTATTATCAAAAAGATAGAGAATAACAAATGCTGGTGAGGGTGAAAAGAAAGGAGAACAATTATATACTGCTGGTGGGATTGTAAATTACTACAGCCATTATGGAAAACAGTATGGAGTTTTCTCAAACAACTACAGATAAAGCTACCATTGATCCAGCAATCCTATTACTTGGTATGTACCTAAAGGAATAGAAATCATCATGTTGAAGGGATACCTGCACTACCATGTTTATCGCATCTCTATTTACAATAGCCATGAGATGGAACTAATCTAAATGTTCACCTATGGACGACTGGATAAGGAAAATGTGGGATATATACACAATGGAATACTACTCAGCCATAAAAATGAATGAAATTCTGCCATTCACAGCAGCATGGATGAGCTTGGAAAAAAATATGTTAGGTGAAATAAGCCAGGGACAAAAGGAGAAATACCACATGTCCTCACTCATAAGTGGAGCTGAGAAAGAAAGAGAGAACAATCCTAATAATACATTAAACTTTCAGAAGGAGAGAACAAAACTGTTGTTTGCAGAGCTGGGAAAGGAGGAACAGGAAGGGAGATACCAAGAAATGGGTTAAGGTACACAAAATAGCTAGTTAGGAAAAATAAGTTGTATTGATATACAGTCGAGCTAGGCACCTATAATTAACAATAATGTTTTGCACATTATCAAATGACTAGAAGAGAGGAGATCAAATGTCCTTAACATAAAGAAATGATTGCGTTTTGTAATGATGAATATGCTAATTATCCTGACTTGATCATCCACATTGTCCACAGGTATTGATATTCAACTCTTACCCCACACATGTATAATCACATATCATACATATCATATATAATCATAATCATGTTTCAATTTTTTAAAAAAGAAACTCAAACAACTCAATCACAAATAATAATAATAATAATAATTTATGGCTGCATGATTCTTAATAGCTCCAAACTGGAAACAATCTAAGTGTTCATCAACTGATGAATGGATAGACAAAGAGTGTAATTAAAGGGAACAAACTACAAGTAAACACAACAAGATGGATGAATCTCAACAATACTATGCTAAGTTCAAGAAATCAAACCCAAAAGACTAGAGTTACAGAAAGCAAATCAGTGGATGCTTGAAGTCAGAGGTCTTGGAAGAGTATAAATGGGCACAAGGAAGCTTTTTAGGGCTATGGGACTGTACTGTAACTTGCTTGTGGTGGTGGTTACACAAATGTATAAAATTACTAAAATTCATCCAATTACACATTTAATATGGATGAATCTTATTGTATGTAAATTACAGCTCAATAGTGCTGGAAAATTTCTAAAAAGGAAAGGTTTTTTTGGTTTCTTCTTTGCCAAGGTGCCAATCCACGCTAGTTGTCCAGAGTCTACCTTCTGTGAACTGAAAAGTCACTTGGGAGAAACCTTCCCAGTGGGCAATCACAGCAAAAAGCTGCCGCATTAGGGGTATAGGGAATCCACAACCCATGCAGACCGCCTCCTTCTTGAAGAATGGCATGTGGAGCTTTCCTAAACTTTAGCCATCTGCGATGGTGCCTCCTCTAGTTTCTAGGCCTTTCTTAACCCCCTTAATTTCCCTTTCCATTTTTTCTTCCATCTCTGTATTCTTGACACCTCAGTCACAAACTCTTTGCAGGCTCTATCCAGGAATACAGCCCCCATTTTCACTTGTTAGAATCGTCCTCTACATTTATACATTTATATATCTCCCTCAACCACATGCTTTTGAAGTCCTCTGCCCTCTCCTATTCCTGTGACATCTCAAATGTCCCTCTACTCTACCACCTCTTTAAGGAGGTGGGAGGAGAGAGACAAATTCCCTTGAGGGACAGAGTATGCGTCCTAATACCCCGCCGCCCCCATTCTTCCCCCAATAACCTAAATGGGCATAACAGCCCAGCCCCAAAAGTATAACTGCAACTTGGAGGAGGAACATGTCATTGGAGGCTTAGAAAAGTCCAGCAAGCTTCTTCATGAAGTAACCACTCCAATCCTGGCGCTCAGCTGGAACCAATGAGATAGGACATTCATCCTCACAAGACTTTTACCTTTGATGGTGTCCCAGAAGCCTCTGATGTGCATCAGGACTTCAATGAAGTTCACACTAAACCAAGAGAATCATGCCCTATTCAATTTCCTGTCTCAAATTACACCCAGCACTGCTGTCCTACTGAGCACACTAGACAAGGTTAAAAGATGTACACCAGAAAATAACATGAGGCATGCTTATCAAATTGGCAAAGACTAAATTGGTTGATATATGGGGAAGACACATGCTTTTATACACCATTGTCATATATACATACACTGTGTTAAGACATATACAATAGTACATAAAAATATGTGTTGTGCCCCTGGGACAAGAGGCAATATAATATGTTGTGTCTCTTGGACAAAATTCAGCAATACTGCTAGAAATTTTTCACGTGCATACTCTTTAATATAGCAATTCCACATATAGGAATTTGTTTCGAGCACAGGCTCTGAAGTGAAACAGACCTGGATTTGAACCCTGGCACTTCCACCTCCTTACTGACTGTGTGACCTCTCTCTGTCAGTTTCCCCATCTACAAATTTAGGGCAAATAATGGCACCCTGGCAACAATGGGAAAAACATGGCCCTGTTCTACACTGTCTTTACCAGTAAGGTGACCAACTGTCTGGGTCTAAGGGGATTGCCAGGATGTGGGACTTTCAGTGCTAAATTCAGGAGGGTCCTGGGCAAACCAGACAAGTACCAGGTCTACATCACCTCCTTCAAGAACCACATACTCAACACTGACTATTTTCTAAAACATGGGACCCTGTCTCATTCATCCTTGATGTGTAGCAGTGCTGGGTGCACAGCAGGTGCTCAGCAATCATGAGTGATTCTTTCCTTCATGCCTTCTATAAAAAGATGAGTCTTTTAGCACAGCTGGGGTCACACCCATTACCCCAGCTGATGGGCTTGCTACTTCATTTCAGGACTCATACCCTAAGACCTACTAGCATTGCCCCAGGGAAGGCTTTATTGAGCGGTCTTTCCTTCATCCATCACACATTCACTGACCCCCTATCCAGGCCCTGGGCAGACCCCTGAACCTGATCACGGGCTCTGGGGTCAGCCAGGTGTGGGTGCCAAACACTGGTCTCCCAAGATCTCTACCCCACAGCTCCGCTGTCTGACCACAGGATATTGTGGGTGGGGGAGCCCAAGCTCCTTGTACAGTCACACTTGGCCACTTCTTAACTGGCCAGCAATCCTGGGGCACAGGAGGAAGGAGGTTGAGGGGAGGGGCTGATGAGGACCCACTCTCAGAACCTCTCAGCTGCTCTAGGAAGAACTGAGGTATCAGTCAAGGACCCAGTGGGCATGCCGAGCACCTAACAGGCCAGGGTGGGGGCGTCTCGGTGCCAGAGAGCCTGGTCTTCCAAAGTAAGCAATGAGGCTGGGGCCAGGATTAAGTAAATTAATTCATGTAAAGCACTTAGCACGGGGCCTGGCCCCTAGTATGCGTTCAGTGAATATCCACTACTATCAGGATTAGACATGACCCCAGCCCCTTAAGGAGCCAGCTAGTGTAAAAGCCTGCTCGTGAATGGAACCCCGACTGGACTTGCAGGGAGTGGCCTGCAATGGTGGGATTTGTAGTGCACTGAACAGGCCCTGCTGCCTCAACATCCCTCCACACCAGATGTCACAATGCCACGCTGTCATTGTTAGACATGCACTCCGCATAGAATGGGTGGCAAATACACAGCACTAGTTCTGAAGACCCTTCTTCCTGCATGAGGGCAGATGTCGCTGATGATGCTGTCTGTCCACCGGCCCAGACAGGACCTCAGATCAGGCGTCATTACACAGTGCTCTGGGCAGAAATTGCCAAAGGACATGAGGTGGACAGGAAGTTGTACCTCTTGCCTCTGAGAGAGGGATTCTCTCTCATTTCTGTATTCTTCTTTAGATTTGGTTTTACAATTAATGACAGTTTATCCATCAGTGTTTATAACACCAAAATCTTTGAGATCATTGTAGATTCACATGCAGATGTAATAGCTTGTACACAGAGATCCCATGCACCCTGTACCCAGTCTCCCCGAAGGGCAACATCTCAGAAAATTATACAAGATCACGACCTAGATACTGACATTAGTACCCCCACTGATCTTAATCACATTTCCCCAGTTTTATTTGTACACATTTGCATGTGTACGTATGTATTTATTCATTTATTTATTTTTAAACATAAAATTTATTTTTTTCTGTTTTTTATTGAAGTATAACTGATCATACGTATTTTGGGGATACAGCGTTGACTACCATCACCTATGTACAACATGTGATGATCAAATCAATATTACTAGCATATTCATTATTACAAATCATACTTATTCCTTATGCCCCCTACACAATCTCTCCCCAACACCCCTCTCCCTCCTCTGTCCCACCACTAGTAACCATAGATTTGTTCTCTCCTTCTGAAATTTCAACATATTATTGTGGTCTTTTTTCTTTCTTTCTTTCTTCCTTCGTTCCTTTCTTTCTTTTATTCTTCCTTTCCTTCCTTCTTTCTTAGCACCCACTTATTTTTTTATTGGTTATGAATATTAGTGAGATACAAAGCTGATTGTCACCCCACAGGCCCAAGATGTGATGGTCAGATCCATACTGGCAGCATACCCATTACGACAAATTGCAATTAATATCCTGTGCCCCCCTGTCAATTCTCCCCGACCTCCCTCCCCATCCGCCTTCCCCCCACTCTGCTTTGTATCCCTAGGTATGCTTTCTCCCTCTGCAAGTCCAATGCACCCCTGTGTAGACAGTACATTTTAAATGACAGTGTTCTTGATGTATTCTTTTATGAGAATTACTGTGAACCATTTTTATATTTTTATATTCACACTCACAGCAACTTTTATTTTAATTTTTATAACGTTATTCTAAATATCAAATTGTATCTTTGTTTTCTGTACAGATTTTGCAAAATTGTTTGGGCCCTAAGCACAATAGTAGTGAGTTTCTATAGTACTCCATGGTGTATATACACCACAGTTTCCTTATCCAGTCATCCATCGATGGACATTTAGGTTGGTTCCATGTCTTGACTACTGTAGATGGAGCTGTGATGAACATGGGAGTGCAGGTATCCCTTCAACATGAGGATTTCCATTCCTCTGGGTATATACCCAGAAGTGGGATTTCTGGATTGTATGGAAGTTCTCTCTGTAGTTGTTTGAGGAACCTCCACACTGTTTTCCATAGTGGTTGTACTAATTTACATTCCCACCAACAGTGCAGTAGTGTTCCCTTCTCTCCACACCCTCGCCAGCATTTGTTATTCACCATCTTTTTGATTATAACCAGTCTAACTGGGCTGAGGTGCTATCTCAATGTGGTTTTAATTTGCATTTCCCTGATGACTAGTGATGTTGAACATTTTTTCATGTACCTGTTGGCCATTTGTATGTCTTCCTTTGAAAAATGTCTATTCACTCCTTTGCCCATTTTTTAATTGGGTTATTTGTTTTTTTACTGTTTCTTAGCACCCACTTATGAGTGAGGACATGTGGTACTTCTCTTTCTGTGCCTTGCTTATTTCACATAATGTAATTTACTCTAAGTTCGTCCATGTTGCTGCAAATGGCAGAATTTCATTCTTTTTTATGGCAGAGTAGTATTCCATTGAGTATACATACCACATTTTCCTCATCAGTCATCTGTCAATGGATATTTAGTTTGGTTCCAATTCTTGGCTATTGTAAATAGGGTTGTGATAAACATGGGAGTACAGGTATCCCTTCGACATGATGATTTCCATTCTTTTGGGTATATACCCAGCAGTGGGACTGCTCAGTCATATGTAGATCTATCTGTAGTTGTTTGAGGAACCTCCATACTGTTTAACATAATGGCTGTACTAATTTACAGTCCCTGCATGTGTATTTATTTAGTTGTAATAATTTGGGGGGGGGCTGGCCAGTAGGAGGATCCGAACCCACGACACTGGTGTTATTAAGGCTGTGCCCTAATCAACTGAGTTTACTGGCCATAGTTGCCCAGTTCTATTAATTTTATCACATTTGTAAGTTTGTGTGTCTACCACCACAGCCAAGATACTGAACAATTCCATCATCACAATGATCCCTCCTTTACCATTTTATAATCACATGTACTTCACTCCCAGACCCCAATGCCCATCCCTAATCCCTGGAGACCACTAATCTCTGGCAACCACTAACCTCTTTGCCATTTCTCTAATTTAGTCATTACAAGATGTTATATAAACAGAATCATAGAGTATGTAACCCTTTTGGGATTGGCTCTTTTCACTCTGCATAACTCCCTGGAAATTATGACTGTTGTATCAATAGTCCAAAGGGACACAAATCAACTATATTGTATACTGATCAATTAAAATAATAAAAAAAATCAAGACCCCAGAGGATAATAAGCAAAGATAAAAATATATATATGCATGTATGGAATGAGAGTGTGGCAATGATGTGGATGTTCTTACAATTGTTGCTTTAGTATTTTTTCAATTACAATGATAAGTCCAAATAAATAACAAACAAACAAGAAAAAAAATAGTCCATTCCTTTTCGTTGCTGAGTCATATACCACAGTGGATGCACCACAGCTTGTTTAATCATTCACCCATCAAAGGACATCTGGACTGTTTCCAAGTGTGTGTGTGTGTGTGTGTGTGTGTGTGTGTCATTACAAATAAGGGTGCTATGAATATTTATGCACAACTTCTTGCATGAACACAAGTCTTCATCTTCTCAGGCAAATGCTTGGAGCGCAGTTGCTAGTTCATATGGTAGTTGCACACACATTTTTAAAGAAACTGCCAAACTGTTTTTCGAAGTGGCTGTACCATTTCACATTCCCACAGCAATGTATGAATGATCCAGTTTCTCCATATCCTCACCAGCATTTGTGTTGTCGCTACTTTCTTTTTTTTTTTTTTTTTTTTTTTTTTTTTGTTTTTTTCCGTGTCCGGCAACGGATCCCAACCCTCAGTGTTGCCCCTGTACCGGACCGGGACCGGCAACGGGACCGCAACCCTCGGCGTTGCACACGCGCC